>NC_090738.1:55921861-55934361 GCF_036898095.1 Palaemon carinicauda
TGCAAATGAATGTGCACAGGCCTTCCCTCCCTTCCACTACTTCTTTACCATCATTAGTTTCTTTACTACTACACAGATCCTCGTTTTCTGTTTTTTCTTTCCATTCAAGTATTGACTACATTTAATCTTTTACGTCTCATAATTGTCGATATTTTATTTCTGTTGTGATCATTATCCCAATTTTCCCTACGTCTTTTTCACATCCATCAGATCTGCGTAAATCCAGCAGTCTATTCATAATTTTCAGTTAATAATTCTTCATGCTGGTTTATTTTTCAATTCTCTAAAATGTTAACAAGTTAATTAAATTTTTACATTGGTAAATGTTACTGTCATCTTCAGCGCTTCACTTTAAACTATGTGTAAAATCTTTACCTTTTTTACCTCTTCACAAGGACGTTGTTATCCATTTGCATTTTACCTGTAGAGTCCTATGGTGAGAATATCATTATTGTTTTTTCTTTGCTGAATGTACCTGTTCACCCGCTTCATCTCCTCTTATGATGTTTGTATCCTTCTAGAGCCCAACTCTCTCTCTCTCTCTCTCTCTCTCTCTCTCTCTCTCTCTCTCTCTCTCTCTCTCTCTCTCTCTCTCTCTCATTTGTTTCTTATCTTTGTATTTATTTATTTTTTAATCTTTTAATACATAATTTTCTATTTTTTTCATCCCTATCTTTTAACTATTATTATTATTATTATTATTATTATTATTATTATTATTATTATTATTATTATTATTATTACTTTTTAATTTCCGCAATGTATAGAAAGGAGAAAAGTGAGGTGCAAGTCATTTAATAAAAAATCGAAGTAATTTAAAGACTGGAAGTAAGGCTTGCACAGGGTGTAGAGGAACGGTAGAGAAGAGGAAAAATAATCTAGGAGGAAAGTAGGTTTAGCTATTGGAAGATCAGTAGGGTAACTGAATGAAAGGCTAGGAGCAAGGGAAGGAGAAATATATACCTATGATATTTTAAATTTGAGGAAAAGACAAATACGGGACTTGGAACAACTGGGAGTTATGAAGGATAGAGATTGAAATATATTACATAAGGAAGAAGGCATAAAAATGAGATGTATAAAATATTTTGAATAACCATGTTAGTAGGTTGGCCAGGGCACCAGCCACCCGTTGAAATACTACTGCTTGTGAAATAGGTGGTCTTTTGACTGGCCCTTTTCCTACACACACACACACACACACACACACACACCACTTTCCTCTTGGTAAGAGAAGAAGAGACCCTTTAGCTATGGTAAGCAGCTCTTCCAGGACACTTCAAAATCAAACCAGTGTTTCGCTAGTCTTGGGTAGTGCCATAGCCTCTGTACCATGGTCTACCCCTGTCTTGGGTTAGAGTTCTCTTGCTTGAGGGTACACTCGGGCACACTATTCTATCTTATTAACTTCCTCTTGTTTAATAAAGTTTTTTTATAGTTTATATAGGAAATATTTAATATAATGTTGTTACTGTTCTAAAAATATATTATTTTTCCTTGCTTCCTTTCCTCACTGGGCTATTTTCCCTGTTAGAGCCCATTGGCTTATAGCATCCTGCTTTTCCAAGTAGGATTGTAGCTTAGGAAGTAATAATAATAATAATAATAATAATAATAATAATAATAATAATAATAATAATAATAATAATACTGAAAATGAGAGAGAGGAGCTGGGAGAAGCACAAAGGATGGAGGGGCCAATAATTGAGATATAGAATACAGTAGTGAAGCGGGCATTGAATGAAATGAAAAGTGATAAGGCACCAGGTCCATCAGAGTTTCAAAGATACTAGCTATAGAGGGGAAGAGTGGATGCTGGATTTATTAAGAGCAATATGGGAAGAGGTAATAATGCATAAAGGAGATGTCATTCGAATGTGGTAGCTACAAAGGAATTACACAAACAGAACATGATTTGAAAGGTTTTAGAGGGTATTAGATGAGAGATCGAAAGAGATTGTAAAGATAGGTAAACAGATGTATTGATTCATGAGGGGGAGAGGGACAATGAATGCAATCTATATAGTAAGGCAGCTACAGTAAAAAAATGTTAAAGGGAAACTAGCAGCCCTTTTGTGCTTTTGTAGTATTAAAGAAGGCTTATGATAGAATACCAAGAGAAGGGATTTTTTGGTGTGTGAGGAAGAGGAATGTTCCAGAGAAGTTGATTAGAATAGTACAGATGATATACAAAAGAACAGGTACAAAAGTTAGTACAGCTGTTAAGGAAACAGAAACTGTTCAAGTTAGTGTTGGATTACACCAGGGGTCAGTATTAAGCCATTTTTAGTTGTGTTGGTCATGGATGTGTTAAGTAAAGAGATCAGAAATGAAGAATTGTGGGAGTTATTATTTGCAGATGCTTTGGTGATTAACGCTGAAAATAAGGGAGACTTACAAAGAAAGATTTTAGAGTGGCAAGATAATTTGGAGAGTGGTAGCTTGATAGTAAATGGGAATAAGACTGAAGCTATGATGAGTAGTAAGGAAGGCAGGGACAGGAACAGGATAGCCATGCATGAAAGTAGAGGCTTAGTTGTAAAACAGTTGGAACGATTTAGATACTTGGGATCTACTTTAAGTCAGAGGGAGGATGTGAGACTGAAATTGAGAATAGGATAAAAGCTGCTTAGGGGAGGTGGAGGGAGGTATCAAGAGTGGTATGTGATAAGAAAATGTCAATCAAGCTAATGGCCAAGATCTACAGC
This sequence comes from Palaemon carinicauda, assembly GCF_036898095.1. Lineage (NCBI taxonomy): Eukaryota > Metazoa > Arthropoda > Malacostraca > Decapoda > Palaemonidae > Palaemon > Palaemon carinicauda. The sequence continues at coordinate 55,924,570 of NC_090738.1, forward strand.
ACAGTAATACGGCCAGTGTTAATGGATGAATCAGAAATGTAGACTCTTAGACAAAAAGAATAAGCAAAGTTTGAGAAAATAGAGAGGAGAATCCTGAGGTGGATGATGGGACTGTCACTGCTTGAAAGATTGGAAAATTTATGAAATAAGAAGAATGACAGGATTAGTAAAGGTTACAGAGGTGATAAGAGTGCCACTACTGAGATGGTTTAGGCACTTGTTGAGGATGGATGGTGGGGAGTGCCTGAAAGGAGCCTGCGTGGGGGAGATCGAGGGGGAAGCAGAGAAGTAAATGGCAAGATGAGTTGAATTATGATATGAAGATAATAGGTTTGTTGGAAGACAATTTAATAGCCTAAATGAGAATATGGATATTCTGAGACAGTTAGGATTTGGGAGACCTGTTTATCACAATGAAATTATTTTATTAACTTATTCTGGCATGTTTTAACTTTTGCAGCTGACTTTCATCTTGAATTGATAAACAGCAGCTTAAGATATATTTCAGTTTAAGCTTAATCTCTAGAAGCGTCGTTGAGTTTGCTCATTTTGCATGCTGTATAGGATTTTTTGTAATTCTGATCTTCCTTTGCCATCAGACCTTCCCTTCACGGTATGTAGCGCCAGATAAGCAGTAATTCTAAGAGTGTTTACTTTTCTTATGTAAGGTTTGATGCCACACAGTTTCTCTTCAAGTATTAATTATTCTGTGATCATTGTATAGAGATCTCCATAATCACGCTATTGAATCGATAAAACCTTACTTTCAATGTTAGCGCAGGTTTTTTTTTTTTTTTTTTTTTTTTGAACAGATGAACATGCGTCTTATTTGATTGTTTATTTGTTGTTTGTTTGACTTACTTTTAGTGTTATACAGCACTTTCATAGATTATTTTTTTTGTCAAATATTTTCTCGATGAGTACAGAGCCGAGTTAGGATATCCTAAGTCTCCCCCTTTCGTGTAATCCACCTGTTTAGTATATTTACGGCAGGAGAGAAAATATGTTACCCAGCAATATAATGAAAAGTGAATTCTTGAAACATGCTGCTCAACATCGTGAGAAACATGATTTTTACGGATGGTTCCAAATTGGCTGTGGGAGTTTGAAGTGCTGTTGTGGTGGAGGATATTTTTGAAAGAAGGAAACTTCCATTCTCTTGTTTCATTATTCACTGATGAGCTGTATGCAATAATTATAGCAGTCTGACATATTTTTAAAAGAGGTGATCTAGTATTTATACAATTTTTACAAATCCAAATAGTGTTTTACTCACAATTAAACTTTTTGTACAAGAGGTGCAGGACTGGATAATACTTCTGCAGTCTAAGAAGAATATCAGTGTTCGTTTCTGTTGGGTCCCTGCTCATAAGTATTCCTTCCAAAGACTTTAAAAGTTATATACATTTTCACTCTAATAATAAGTGACTGACTCTAGGATCTGAACTGATCACTAATAGAAAATTGAAGCAAATCCACCTATCGGTGGATAAATGGTCATCTTTTAATTCTACAAGGCTACATATTTAGCCATACACATGCAACTCACAGATATTTAATGAAGAGCTGGTAAGGGAGACAGTCCGCTCTTTGTATTAACTGTCAAGTAACAATAGATATTAAACATATTTTAGTCGAAGGTCTTGTTTCTAATCTTCAAAGAATGACACATTCAGTCCAGAACAAACCTTTAAGAGATATACGAGTACTAGGGGAAAATTGCAATACTCTGAACTCGAAAAAAATGTATACAGAGTATTGTGTTTTATGAAAAGTTTTGATGAATTTTATAAGTTACTTTATTCATTTTTGTAATCCCTCCGTATGTCACATTTAGATGTTTTTTACGCAAGTGGAGTGATTCGTTTTATAGGAAAAATGTACAGATATGGTTAGTATTGTATCAAATAGCACTGAGTAGCCTTTGCTGCCCCAGTGCTTGGCTTGAGGTCTAAATTTTATAATCTTATCCTATCCTACCCCATTGGCACCCTTGTCTGTATAGCATACTGCTTTTATGATTATAGTTTACAATAATAAGGGCAAGTAATTTTAGGAAGGAAATGTAGACCTTTTTTCAAGGATACTGTTTAAAACTATGATCGTAGATCTTCTCTGCATGTCTATAGTAGATTTGATCAGAAGTTGAACAAGTCCTTTAGTTCTAAAGATTATCTGATAGTATTCCTTTGCAGTTTATGTAAGAAAAAAAAACGGAAGGACAGAGAATTACCGAGAAGGTGAGTAAGCTTAGTATGGGTTTCTAGAGGCCTTACAGCTGGGGACCTCATTTTAATATATTCAAATGAGTGTGAGTCCCATGATAGTCTAATACACATATACAAAAAATATTACTTGCCCAATATTTACTGATTTCTTTTCTTTTCTTTTTTTCCTTTTTTTTTGAAGTTCTTCCTAATATTATTTGTATTATTGTTAATGATTATATGAAACTGACACATCTTTCATTATTTTCTCATGATAATAATGATGGTTACTAGCATGAATAAGTATAATTCAAAATATTTAGGTTAAAAAACAGGAACAGTCACTGACTTTTTATTAAAGAAGTCTCGGGGCCGCAGGTTTCCATTACCTGCGTCACATGATAAACTGAAGAAGCCTGGGGACTCATCTTGGACCTCTTGGGAGCATCCTTCTCCAACTTGGTCTTGACTTCGATTTGAAGAGCCTGTTCCTTCATGGATCCCCTTGCGTAGAGAAGGGAGAGAGAGAGTGAATTGGACGTAGTATCCCATCTGATGACGGAGGCCGACCAAGGTTCCGCCCCGTGGAACATCCACACCTCTGCCACCTGCTCTATAGGCATCTTCCCACCGGTGGACTGGTAGGAGTAGGAAGGAAGGGGAGATGAAGGTTAATGGCACAAAGTTTTCAACCCTAGGGAGGAATGCCAGGTTTTCACGTGGGAATTAGGACACCAGATTGTCACAATCAAACTTGTTAGAATGTTGAAGTTTGTTGCCTTCCAGTTCTCGAGAAAGCACTACAAGAATAATCGATGTATAATTGTAAATTAAATGTATCAATATGGAAAATGAAAGGATTTTTGTTTCATATCCATATTATTTGGAATGCACTTTTTGCGGCAGATAATCTTGAAAAGCAAGGGGAGTGACATTCTGATATATGGTAAAAGGAGTGCTTGGGGCAAACAAGATTGAAAACCACTGTTTTAGTAGGTATATAATCTACTAGGTTGTAACTTCAACTATAATGATGCTATTAGTAGCATGGATGATAGTCATACACCTTTCGAAACTGCGAGTCTTTTACATCTAGTGTTGCACTTTTCATTCCCGCCTCGCATAAGAGACTGCCATGACATAGCTGCTTGGCTTCAACTTGGAACATTATTTTCCATGTTGAAAGCATGTTATCTTCTTAATATATTATATTTTGATTTTCTATTACTTCTCTTGTAGCCTATTTATTTCCATTTTTCTTTCCTCACTGAGCTATTTTTTCGTGTTGGAGCCCGTGGGCTGATAGCATCTTGCTTTTCCAACTAGGGTTATAGCTTAGCTTATAATAATAATAATAATAATAATAATAATAATAATAATAATAAAAATGATAATAATAATAATAATAATAATGGGCAAGGTGACTCTCAAACTGGGAAATAATTGTTTCCTCATTTTGACAGAAAATTTCTTTAAAATGCTTGCTCTATTTATTATTATTCAAACCTCCTCCATATTTTATAAGCTTTCTTCTGCCTTGCTTTTCAACTTCTCTTCATCTTTTCAATGTCTTGATTATTAGGAATTGATGTCATTGTTGGAATTTGGCTTATTTTCATAAACTAAATTCAATTGTGGGAGCTGTAATGGTTTTACCAACTACCTGATAATGTTTAGATCTCTGAGATATAAATATTCCTATATTGATATGCTGAACTATCTCTTAGAAATTGGTCCATAGATTCCAGGCGTGGGCTGGTTTCTACAGAGATGACTCTCGATATTCTGTTCTTGCCAGCAAATATGATTGGAGTGGGGAGGATTGTATTTTTGCAATGCTCTCAGTACTATTAAGCAGGTTTAGCTTATACTTGAACCACTCCAATCACTGTAATACCATCCCTTTCGGGTAGGATAGGAAGTAGACATTTTGAAGTCAGCTCACATTGCTGTTGTTAGAGAAATTAATTTCTTCAAACGCTAATAGGTGTCTTTTAGGGTGTCAAAAAGCTTAAATAAATTTTCATTCCATTAAAACGTTTTTTTTTTTTTTTAAACTTGTTTGGTTGATATTAATTATTCCCCTGAAAATCATAAGATGATAATGGTTTTTTTTTCTTTTCCAAGAGATGTGTTTTACAAGAAAGGTTGTTTTATCCTTTTTTCGGATTCTGAGAGATTTTTTGTTTCTAAGATTTTAGGTTTTTTAAGAAACATAGGGTTATATATAATATTTTGATTTCTTTTTATCACAGATTTTTACCTTATATTATATTTCTATCGCTTACTTTTGCTATTTATTCTTTATTAGTTTTATAAAAAACAAATAGAAAATTTCTTCCCAAATTTAATCGTACCAGTTCTGTAAGAGTCGAGCTGGACTCATTGGGCTGGTGAATCTCCACCCTTTTGAAAATAATCTATCCCAAACATTCAAAGATTAAAGAAAATTATAATTCTAAATAAGAGATTTTCCCTCACAATATAAACTCTTATATTTTCATTTATACTGCCAGAATTTTTTATTCCTCTGTTATTCTAGGGCAGTTGGAAAGAAAGATTCCAGGGTAGAAAAATAGATGTAAGAGTATCCAAAGAGTGATAAATTTTGCTTTGGGAGTCATCAGCAGGCATCGGAGATATGACCAGAGCAGAAGCCATGGGATCCAGGGTTAAGAGAAATAGTATCAATAATATTGATTCTTAGAGGGGGTTATTATAAAAAAAAAAAAAAATTGAGAAAACGAAGGGAAAACTATGAATTAAAATTGTGTCATTTCTTATGTCTACTCCAAATTTACTTACTGCTGCATCTCCTCTCATCTTTTGACCTACTTTAGCTATCTATCTATCTAAATATATATATATATATATATATATATATATATATATATATATATATATATATATATGTGTGTATATATATATATATATGTGTGTGTGTGTGTGAGTGTGTACTCTTACAAACTGGTCTAGTTTAGAGTAAATAATTTTGTATTTAAGTGGAGAATAGCCAGCTCATAAGGTGAATTCCTCTCTTGTAGTTTTAAGTTTTGTATATAAATTACGTAAGACTCTCAACGTTTATTTTATTGTATTCTTCATTCAAGTCAGGATATGTAAATTTACGGTATTTTTAAGAATTAAATTTCTATTTCATGTATTATGGTACTAATCCTTACGTAATCTCGATTAGGTATGCAGTAAGAACCATACAAAGTATGGACGAATCCTTATGTAATTTTTTTTTTATGTTTTCAAGAGGTATTGCATCAAGTTAGCTGAGAGAGGGTTACCTTGTAAGCAAGGTACGTTCCCATGAATTTTTATCTAGTTGGTGACTTTGTCGTCGCTAGGCGCCTGCCCCAAGCCACGAAAATAATATATTTAGAAGAATCTACAAAAACTAAGTCTATATACACAGTATGTGGCCCTAGGATTGCGTAGGGCAGAGGAGAGACAGTCTGTCCCGTGAAAGAGCCAAAGTTCATCCTCTCTCTCTCAAGTGCCTCAAGTGTGTCCTCTCCAAAGTGTATAAGTTTAAATACAACATATATTGTGAGTAGTGTGTTGAAATGTTATGGAAGACATTAAAGAAGATTTCAATTTATTGTGTCATTATAAGTGCTGATGTTATATGAATTTTTGTAACTGGTCCTGTGCAAGTAAGATACGTGAAGTGTATTTATTTTGGCTTCACTTATTGTGAAAATGAAACTTATAAGTTTATCAATTACTTTATGTAATTTTTTAAAGAGATTAATCCTTAGAGTGTTAAAGGTTATCTGTTTTCATTACTTATCAAGACTAAACATTTGTGTAAAACTTAATTTCCAGTGAAACAAATGATTAAATAATTTTCAGTGTGAACATTTCTCTTGTCTTAGTCTAAATTTTGTTCAGAATTAATATTTCGAGTAATTTAGTTATTGATGTGAATAATTTCAAAGCTTGTAATTTTTATAGAATATGCTTATTTTAGTAAAAATTGTATTATTCCGATCACCAGTGATTGTTACAGTACTCTCTCGTATCCTTGTTAAAGAATCAAAGTAAGAAGTTGCTTTGAATAGTTCTTAATAATAATTACTGAGTTTTGTATTGAGTGTACTTAAGAGACCTTTGGATATTTAGTATTTTTATATATTGCCGACTTAGAGTTATATAATTTTCTCAGAGTCCGGGTATTATTCAAATATAACAGATTTATGTAAAGACAAACAGATAAGTTTGGAACTCGAGAGGTTGTTTAGCTATATATATATATATATATATATATATATATATATATATATATATTATATATATATATATATATATATATATATATATATATATATATATATATATATACAATAATATATATTTGTGGTGCCCAGACATGGGACCATAATATATATTTCTGGTACCCAGACCCTTGGGATCGAGCGAGTCGTTTCAAATATTGGCGATAAAAGGACCATGCTTCGATTAAAAGTTTGAACAATTTAGTGTTGATAGGATTTTGTGTATTGTTCGGATATATTTTTTGTAGAGGTTTTAATTTTTTTCGTGAAAGTACAAGAATGTACAGTACAGTTTAATATCCAAGAGTTTTTGAAAAACCCAATTGTTAAGGAATTATCCGAAGATAATGTAGCTAAAGCTCAGTGGTTCTCTATTTTAATGGCATGTGGCAGCCATACAATGAGTGGAATGATTAAAGCCCAAATCAAGTGTCTAGCCTTAGAAGTTTTGATAAACATGGGGAAATTGTCGGAACAAGATATTGTAGCAGCTCGTGAATGTTGTAGGAGGCTGAAGAAGAAATTGTAGCAAAGCAAGGACCAGTTGACCCACAAACCAAAGGCATGAAAGCAGATAGGGATGTAGAGGCTGATATTCAACGAATTGCAGCGGAGGAGAATTAAGTTGAAGATGATGACAAGACAGGGAGATTAAGAGATAGAAGAAACACAAGATGCAAAGGAAATGGAAGCAAGACGGGAATAGGAAACCAGAGACATCGCAAAACATGCGAGAAAAATGGAAGAAAAAGAGTAAGAGCAAAGAGAAAAAGAGAAGATAGAGGAAAGAGAAATAGGACGACATGCGAGGGAGTTGGAATTGTTGAATGCTCATGTATGGTTGGCAACGCAGACAGACGCTGCTATGCCCAATCCTGTGTTTAATGTGACAAATGCCTAGAGGTTAATTCCAAATTTCCCAGAAGAGGCTACTGATGAATTCTTCAATCATTTTGAAATGGCCACATCACCGATGCAATGGTCCGAAGATAATTGGTCTGTGTTATTGCAGAGTGTACTCTTTGGGAAAGGACGCAGTGCTTACCTGTCCTTATCTCAGGACCAGAGGAAAGAGAATCAAGAAGTGAAGAGGAGCGTGATAGAAGCGTACCAGATGACCCCTGAATATTATATTGAAAGGTTCCGAAGTTTGTGGAAAGACGAGAAAATTACTTTTCTGGATTACGTTAATAAGGTACAATGATGTTTTAAGAGAAATACAGAGGCTGCTAACGTGAGGGAGATGACAGGTTTAGAAGAATTGATATTACTACAACAGTAGCCTACCTACAAGGAATTCCTAGACATATTAGAACATATTTGAGAGCGAGAGAAAGGTGAAGAAACTTGATAAGACTGCTTCGCTGAGTAAAAATTATAATATTATCAGTTGTAAACACTCCTCGAGTATGAAGATTTAATCGTCATTCTGACCAAGTGTCAAGTATTCGCTGAACCATTGAAACCAGTTCAGTAATAACTATGTGAACAAGTTCAATAGTTACAGCGTAAGTAGCAATGGCACTGTTCCTAAGCAGAATGTAATAGTACACAGTAACACTCGTCGAATCGTTCTCCTTCAACTATCGTGAAAGACATGCAGAAGGTTAATATTGATTATTTTAAATGTGGCAAGAGAGGCCATATCAGTTAGGAATGTTGGTCAAATCAACCAAAATCAGTCGCCCAAGTGGTTAAGGATAATTCGACTTCACAGAATATGAAGACGAAGAAACAATCGGAAAAGAACAAAGAGGAAAATAAACCAGCCAATGTTTACATGGTGAACAGGACAAACCCAAATAGCATGGATGCCCTTAAACCATATATTTATGAAGGTATGTTAGCAGCAATAGACGGGATTGAGCGAACCCCGGTCACGATATTGTGCGACACAGGTTACAACCATAATGTGTTGATACGGGGAGTACACCCGTTGGTGGAACAGTCTTTCACAGGAAATTCGGTTATTTTGAAAGGAATAGGAGGTGAGGAGGTTACCCCCATTTGCCGTTTGAATCTGTCATACGAGTTTGTTGACAGGTAATTTTGATTTTGCGGTAAAGGATTTATTGGCTATCAAAGGAGCTTGGTGGATTGCTGTTTGTACCTTGTCCCATTGTAACGAAGGAACTATTGAAGTATAGTCCTATGACTGAACTCGAGAAGGATTACCCGTATCTGTTTCCTAGCTGTTTGACAACTAGGAGTATGACAAAAAAAGTTGATGCTGAAGAACAAAAGAAACCGAAGGATCGATGAACTTGGAGGATTTGTTTTCTGAAGAAGAGGATTCCTTTGACAGTACGGAAGAGGAGAACTCAAAAGTAAGCCCGAGAGAAGAGGAACAACGGACGAGTGGACAAGAAGACAAAGAAGAAATGGACCTAGACAAAATAGAAAGCTCAGCATTAGAAGTAGTTCAAGTGAGTAGGAAAAGGCTGATAGGATTGCAACGGAACGATGCAACGTTAACAGAGTTATTGTACCGTGTGGTGGATGAGACGGAGGCACAGCAGTCTCTGATCTGTTATTATTTTAAGAATGGGTTGCTTGTTAGGCAACATAGACCCACCGATATCCCTGGGAATGCCAAATGGGGGATATACCGTCAGATATTGATTTCGGCACCGTTGAGAAGACAGGTGATCGCCGTGGTGCATGAGACGGGACACAGAGGAATCAGGAAGACGACAGAGAAGATTAAGAAACACTTCTTCTGACCTGGCATGCATAAGGACGTGAGCCAGTTTTGCCGCGCATAACAAATGCATCAAGGAAGCACCTTTACGCCTGATGGAAGTACGAGAAGAACCCTTCAGCAAAGGACCGAATAAATTGTTGGCAGAAAAAGGGAAGAAATTTTCCCCAGATGGCATGAAAACGAGGAGTCAAGGAAAAACGATGAAAAGACTTTGCATAAAGAGTACAAAAAGAAAGTGTTCAGTAGGACAGGTGTTGGTCTACTTATCAGAAAGGAGATTCCCTCTCTCCAACAAGTTCCAAGAACCACTCCGGATTTTGGAGAAGAGCAGTGACCAGACCTACGTTATCGAGATACCAGGAAAAAGGAAAAATCTAAGGAATGCCATATTAACTTCGAAACTGATACTTCAAGCAATGGATTTCAGCGAGAAATTGATTATTCAAGTGGATGTGTCGGATAACTGGATTGGAGCTGTTTTATTGCAAGAGGATAAGGAAGGAATTCTTCACCCTGTTTGTTTTATGTCGTCAAAGCTGAAGAGGCAGTAACGAGCCTACTCGACAGTTGAAAAGGAACTGCTAGCATTAGTCAC
>NC_090738.1:55939361-56006861 GCF_036898095.1 Palaemon carinicauda
AGATAATTCCCAGATATGCAATATCTCTTAATAATTGTAGAATTCAATGGCAGCAATCACCTCTAAAAAAGTAATTATGTTACTATCAATTAGGTGGATTCTATGTTTGAACAAGAATTAAATGATCATTACCTCTATATTTTGAACGATAGGTATATAAGTACTTATTATTAAAAAATGCAATATATTCGTGAATAAATTTAACTGTTTTTCTGACAGTATTCTTCATAGGTTTGAATGGAACGTCGTGGAGTAGCCAAATTTATTACAGCGGAACCTCTACCTACGAATCCAATTATTGGTTTCGGGACCTACCTCCCATGTTAAAATGGTCGTACCTTTGATCAAATATTGCCATAAGAATACACTGTAATTCTCTTAATTCGTTCCACAGCCCAAAAACCTATGATAACTCTTAAATAAATACTACATATATCTACACAAAGCAATAAAACAAATGCATTATATATAAAGATGTAAAAAATAATAATTTAAAAACAAAATAATCAATAATAAGGGGTTTTTATTGTCACTTTACCTTAGAGACAGGCCAACGGAGGTGTAAGCATGCCGATGAAGGACCCGGTTGGTGTGGGAGGTAGAGGTGGTGACTGAGATACTTACCATAACTTACTCTAACTTACACTACGAGAACTTTAACCTAACTTAGCCTATTTATTTTTATTTGATTTTTATATTCTATATTTTTTTAAGTTTTCGTTTTATTTTTTTTAATTTTTATTTTCATCTTCACTTTCACTCACTTCAATCTTAAGTTTTATTTTCTTCACTTTCGTTTTCTTCATCACGATCACTAGACCGTTTTGTAGATTTTTTAAAGAATCTATCTAGAAGATTTTGCTTAGTACGGCTTTTCAGAATGTTTCTAAAATGAGCTAAGCAGATATCATCTAATTCTGAAACTACACGTCAAATGAAGTTTCTGTGGGTGATGCTTCTCAATGAAGTCAACCACCTGTTGATGATAGCCTAAGATCTCCTTGATCTTAGTCAAACCTCTGATATTCTCTCCCTCCAGCTCCTTGAGTTCATCGGTGGTGGCTCCTAGACGAGTTCGGTGATGTCATCTTCATCGACCTCCAGACCCATGGACTTGCCAATAGATACAATCTCATCCATGTTATCCTCTGGAACAGGCACAGATGCAGGTTCGGGGCCAAAGCTTTCAAAATCTCTAAGAACAACAGCTTCAGGCAAAAGCTTTTTCCAAGCAGAATTGAGTGTGCGTCGAGTCACTCCCTCCCAAGGCTGATCTATGATCTTCAAGCAGTGTACGATATTAAAATGTCTCCTCCAAAATTCACGCAAAGTTAAGTTTGTACTTTGTGTGACGTTAAAGCACTGCTTAAACAAGTTCTTGGTGTAAAATTTCTTAAAATTAGGGATGACTTGCTGGTCCATGGACTGGTGGATAGGGGTGGTGAACTTAAACTCGTCAAGGATATCATCTTATAGTCCACGGGTGTAAGCGGGAGCATCATCCAGTCAAAGCAAGCACTTCAAAGGCAAATTAATATCTTGAAGGTACTTCTTGACAGCAGGGCTGAAATCTTGGTTAACCCATTCAACAAAGAAGAACCTAGTAACTCAAACCTTAGCATTAGCACGCCAGAAAACTTGCAGCAAGTCCCTATTGACTTTATGCGCCTTAAATGCCCTAGGGTTTTCAGAATGGTAAACCAATAATGGCTTGATTTTGCAGTCCTCGCATAGGGCAAGAGTCAACTGATCGTTCATAGGCTTATATCCAGGCATTTTCTTCTCTTCGGCGGTGATGTATGTTTGACTAGGCAATTTAAAAAGAAAAAGACCTGTTTCATCGTAATTGAACCCTTGTTGCTCTATGTAGCCTTCTTCCTGCAGGATAATTTTGAATTGCTTAACAAATTCGTTCGCAGCCTTGGTTTCTGAACTTGAAGCCTCCCCGTGCCGTACAACTGAATGAATGCCGGTCTGTTTCTTAAATTTATCGGACCAACTGCGAGACGCCTTGAATTCCGCTGTTGTAGGATCGATTGAACTCTCTCCCACATCACCCCCAGAGCCCGCCGCCTTCAAGGCACAATAGATAGCGCAGGCCTCCTCACAAATAATCATTTCAGTGATCGTATTGCCAGTAATCTCCTTATCCCTTATCCATAAAAGCAAAGGGCATTCCATCTCTTCCAGATTAGTGCTGCGACGTTTAGAGATGATGGTGATCCCCTTGGATTGTTTGACTGCTTTAATGGCTGCCTTTTGCTTGATGATCATCGAGATTGTTGACATGTTCCTGGCATATTGTTTAGCCAGATCACTCACGCACACCGCGCTCATGTTTTTCTATAATTTCTTGTTTTAATTCTAAGGAAAGCATTACCTTCTTCTTTTTTCATTACTACTACCACTCACACTAGCCTCCTTTGAACCCATAATCATAAAATAAAGAAAGAAATGTGAACAAAGAAGATATTAAGCACTGTTAATTACGAACCGAACAGGGGAGAGCCAAACAATGCGTAGGAGAACTGTGAACTGACTGACTTGACACTAACTGGCGTCCCTCCCGACATGCTGCTATCTAGTGGAGTAACCAAGAAACTGTTACGCTTTGAGAAACTTCTACATCTTATGTTGGAAATTAAATTGGGTGTCGAGTCAAATGATTGATCAAATTTTACTTCGGATTTGGAAAATTCATATGTTTAGACAATTGTATGTAGAGGGTCCATTATAGTAGTAAACATTTCCTTATTTTGATAACTACGGGAAGACATACACCACCTTCTCCTGTTCAACGGTATATAATAAAAATAAAGGTGACTGGGAGAAGTTCAAATTTTATACGGGTCAAGTGACTCCCTTTATTTATTCACAAGATCATGATGAATCAAATGATTTTTATGCAAACTTCATCACACAAGCAGCGGACAAATCTATTACTGATTAATGCTCTACTAATGCGAAAAATCTATTTTTGGGTGAGATAGCCATGTCGTCCTGATGGAAATTCCTTTAAGGTAGCTTCCTAGGGTATATTTGACTACTGTGATATTCCCAGAGAATTTTACCTTAAGGTATCCAGAATTCTAACTCCTGGAGCGAATATCCCTAAATAAATGTTAATGGGATATCGCATAATATCAGAGGACGTATTCTTGACACGCCACAAAGCTATCTTCACCCCGAATAGCATTAACGCTTCGAGGGGGAAAAGTGGTAAGAAAACGAAAAACATAAAACGAAAAACAAAAGGAGAGCTATTATCAAGGTACCTCTCCTATTCCGTTTCAAGTGTGTACATGACGTCATCAACGGCGCCATCTTTATTCCTTGTAGCGATATACGAGGTGCTACAGATACTGTATTATACGGAGGGGTCCTACAGCCCTTTTAATGAAAAGGAAGGGCAGGTCCATCAGGACAACATGGGTTTCTCACCCAAAAAATAGATTTTTCGCTTCGCTCAAAATCTGTTTTTTTGTGCTCAGGCCATGTCGACCTGATGGAAGTTTACCAAAGCATTACTGTATCTGTGGATTCTCATTTCGTGCCATATCCTCAAGAAAGCTTTTCCTGGTCTGCATAGACCTAGAGACCTATGATGTTACCGTCATACATCATTACTTCTAAGCATAAACTATGTTAGTGTTTCCTGCCCCCTACAGGGAGGAGTCATACTAGACTGGAAAAAATCTCGAGGAATACATATTACCTATGGGTGACTAACAGACAAACCTATATAGCGGTCTCACCCTATACATTGTAAAGCAAAGTTTGTATAAAATTTACCAATGTTGGTATGGAATACTGGCACCTCCCCTGGTATGCCTATCCTGATTAGTGTATCTGACAAAGGTTTGTATCCGTTTAGGAACAAATTTGCATGTCAAAAGGGTCTATCCTATATGAGGATTGGTTAATCCGATGAATGTTTGTTTGTACTAAGGAACAATCTTATAAGATTTTTCTTTCATATTAAAATTATCCATAGTTTTAATTGCAATGCTCAGTACTTTATTATAAAATGAACATGGGCGAATAAGACGCAAGGTTCATTAAGAACTAGTTTATTGATGATCAATAAATATATAGGTCAATTAACATTTATAAAATTTATAAAATGTGGATGAAATACCTTTAAGCATAAAGGTAACAGTAATATCAGAAAATATTGTTTCATCTGAAAAGGAAACATATGCATGCCACTTCATAACCAAATTGCTTAGAATTTTGTTAATATCTGTAATACTGTTCATTCACACTAGCGTAATAAACGCCTGGCACATGTGTATGCATTATGCTTACTTCACCTTTATCTATAGAATAGTTCATAAGGACACCTTAGTTGCCTTTCACTAGTCTGTAGTACCAGTAGGGGACCACACACACACCCTCGAATTAATCGTCCCAATTAATTTCACTGTTCCTCGCAGATCTAAGCAACAGGCTTAAGGATACTGCCTGCTGCCACCACAAAATTCTCAAGTTCCTCCACCTGCTTCGCGTAATGTCTAGAAAATACCCTGGATGACTTCCAGCCAGTGTATGAGCGAAGATGTTCAATATTTATATTATTGAAGAAATTTAAGGAAGAGGCAATTTTCCTCGGATCATGACCTGTGGGCGTACTGTCTGGATCCGCTCTGCAAATAAAATAAGTGAGCTTCGCAATTAGTTGCTTCAGAGATAAATTTGAACCTGAGGTTTCCCCCCTAAACAGCTGTCCTCCCCTAAAGTCTAAAGTCCTACGAAGATAGACCTTTAGGCACTCTACTGGACATAGAGAGACATCTTCCTTCAGAGGGCAGATTCTCCAGGGACCCCACCTCTTGGTGGGTAGCTCGTTCTTGGCAAGAAACGTTGGGTCCGGAAAAAGATTTAGTTCTCCCCCTTCCAAGAAATAAATAAGACCTTCCTCTCTCGAAAGGGCCAATATTTCACTAACTCTGGCCCCCAAAGCGAGTGCAAACAGAAATATAACTTTTTGGGTCAAATCCTTTAAAGCGCAATCATCATTGTTCATCCTCGAGGCAAAGTGGAGAACCTTATCTAGAGACCATGAAATGGGTCTCGGAGGCACTGATGGTCGAGTCTAGCACAGGCCTTCGGGATTTTGTTAAAGATTTCGTTAGAAAAAACGACCTGGAAGGCATATAATATAGGTCTTGTCAAGGCAGACTTGCAAGTTGATATTGTGTTGGCTGCTAAACCTTGTTCATGAAGGTGGATGAAGAACGATAAACAGAAGTCTGTCGAGATTTCTTTTGGATTCTTCGCCTTGACAAATGACACCCACTTCTTCCATGATGACTCATGTTGTCTTCTGGTAGATTTGGACTTATATTCCTCCAAAAAGTCTATACTGTCTCTTGATATCCCGTATCTTTTTCTCACCGCTAAGGAGAGAAAATCATGAGATGCAGGTTCTGGGTTTTCTGTGATGAAGCGAAGACAGTCGACTTCTGCACTTGCTGAGACAGAACTGGATCCGGCAGCGGCACAAACTTCAGTCGTAGTTCTAACGCCAGAGGGAACCAAACACTATTCGGCCACTTGTGAGCCACTATTACCACTTTCCCTTTGAATGATCTCAGTTTGACGAGGACCTTCAGTAGAAGGTTGGGCAGAGGAAACAGGTAAATCCTGGACCAACTGTTCCAGTCGAGGGACATAGCGTCCACTGCTTCCGCTAAAGGATCCTCGTACGGGGCCTCATAACGATGTATCTTCTTGTTGTCGCTCGTCGCAAAGAGGTCTATCTGCAGTTCCGGGACTTGACTCGAGATGAAGGAGAACGATCCTGCGTCTAGGGACCATTCGGACTCTACCGGTGTGAACCTGGATAGAGCGTCCGCCGTCACGTTGCAGAACCCTTGAAGGTGAACTGCTGACAAATGCCATCTCTTCTTTTCCGCCAAACGGAAGATGGCTAACATCACTTGGTTGATTTGAGGTGATCTCGATCCTTGATGATTCAGGCATCTCACTATTACCTCGCTGTCTAGGACCAATCTTATGTATGTCGAGTGGCGAGGAGATAATTTCTTCAGTGTAAGAAATACTGCCATGGCTTCTAAAAAGTTGATGTGAAATGTCTTGAATAAATTGGACCAAGCTCCTTGAACTTTCTTTTGATGAGAGTGACCTCCCCATACATCCTTTGAAGCATCTGTATGGATGGTAACTGAAGGGGGAGGTGGTTGAAAAAATATTGATTTCTTCAATTGTTTGGCTTTGGACCACGGCTTGAGAAGCGTTCGCAATCGAGTCGGTAATGGTCTCTTCAGGTCTCTTCGAGCGTTTGATGCATATCTTCTCCGGACTCCAGTTGCATCCTTTAGCTGTGCTCTGAGTACTGGATCTGTTACTGAGGCAAGCTGTAGAGAGCCCAGCAGTCTCTCCAGTTCACGTCTTGATGTCCGTTTGGATTCCAACAGTCTCTTGACAGATCCTGCTATTTCCTTCCTCTTTTTCCCAGGAATCGAAAGTCGATGTGACTGTAAGTTCCAGTGGATTCCCAACCACTGAAACTTCTGGGCTGGAGATAGTCGAGACTTTTTGGTATTGATCTTGAATCCTAGATGTTCCAGAAACTGGATCACTTTCTTGGAAGCTTGCATGCATTCCGTCCTGGATGCTGCCCACACCAGCCAATCGTCCAGGCGTAACTGATGAACGGCTGCGTTCGCAAGCTTCGTGAAGATCCTTGGGGCTATGTTTAGCCTGAAGGGCATGGCTCTGAGGATATAAAGTCTTCGTTGTAGCTTGAACCATAGGTAGGAGGAGAGGTGACGATTGATTGGAACATGCCAATAAAAGTTTGACAAGTCTATCGAGACGGTGTACGCCCTTTTGGGCAATAGGGTCCTTATGTGTTGAAGTGTCAACATCCTGAACTTGTGGCTCACTATGAACTTGTTGAGTGGCAACAAGTCCAGAATGACTCTGAGTTTGTCTGAGTCCTTCTTTGGAACACAAAACAGCCTTCCTTTGAACTTGATGGACTTTACTCTCCGAATTATTCTTTTTTCTAAGAGTTCTCGAATATATTCTTCCAGGACGGGGGTAGAGTGTTGGAAGAATTGTGGGAACGGAGGTGGAGTGCTGTTCCAGCTCCAACCCAGTCCATTCTTGATTAGGCTGTGGGCCCAGGGATCGAAGGTCCAATGATCCTGAAACAGAAATAGTCTCGCTCCTACCAGAAGTATCTCACTTCTGCTGTTGTTGTGGACCTGAGGCCTTGCCTCTTTGGCCACGTCCTCCCCTGAATCCCCTTCCTCTTGAAGAGCGTCTAGAGGAACCTCTGGCTGCTCCTCTAGCTTTTGGACGAAAGGTCGTTGACTGCCTTTCGAACGCTGGGTTAAATGCAGGCGACTGTGTCGCCACTGCCTGAGGTACCAATTGGTACGTGGTTGAAGGTTGTGCCACCATCTGAGGCACCGCGGCCTTCTCCATAAAGGGAAAGGCTCTAGTTGGTGAAGCCACAAAGGAGGGGTGCTTCATACTCAAAGCAGGTACCTTTGAGTTTGTAAAGCACCTCTCTTTCATTGAGCTCGATAGTATAGCCTGTGCTTTACTATGGTCAAAGACTATGACCTCCTTCGGCTCCGAATCCTCCTTTGAGGCTGGCTCCTTCCTAAGACAGACATAGAAGTCTGGGTAAGACTCCTTGTTGGGCCAAAATTCCACTTCTTCAAAGGGGACTGAACCCAACTTCTCCGAGATGACAGTCTTCCCAGTTGTCCTTGGCAAGTGTTCAGCATACCTCCAAGGGTTGGCAGCCGAACACAAAGGAAGATCCTTCACGTTGAGCCTCTTCTGGGGCCCACGTGATGCTGCAAGTCTGCGCATCTCTAACTTCATCGCAGCTTCCTTCTCGTCATTCTTCTTTTGCATTTGTTGAATCATTTCAACAATCGAAGAAAGATCTTTCCCAGTTCACCTGGGATAGCAGACAATGTCGAGGGAACTGGTTCCGGGGCCAGAACCGATGAAACCAACACCTCGTCGATCTCATCCTCCTCAGTTTCAGGAGCCTGGGTCTGCTCCTCTTCCTGATCTTCCGCCAGAAGATCTTTTTCAGTGTACTCCGACACTTCAGACATCCTATCGTCCAATTGGATGTCTTTTAGGGCATTCGAGACTTCGGAATCTACCGGAATCTGAACTGTTGGGATCTCCGCATGAGGCTGAGGAATAACCGCATCCGCAGATGCTTTAGGAAGAAGGTAGGCCCTCATCTTCTCGCAATTTTTCCCTAGCTGCATCCCTTGACTCCGCCGACTGAGGGGTGTCAAATGCCTCGGTAATCAGGTTAGAACAAACAGTACATACCTGGGGGTCCCAATACCGGAGATCACCTTTGGAGACTGCCAGGGTGCGTGCCTCCTGCACAACTCATGTCCGCAGAAGTTCTTACTGCGGACGTTGCAAAACATGCTCCTGCACTTCGGATGGTCCTCCTGTAAAGAGAAGAGAATCCATGAGTATCAAGTGAAAACATATCACTAGATTAATCTTAATATTAGTATACAGAGCTTATGACAGTAAAGCTAGAAAGGAAAGAAGGAAAGACACATACTTGTATTTCCTGTACAGCTAATTGCTGTAACCTCCCAAGATATTAAAACTAAGGTTAATTCTCATTCTAGAAAAACCTTCAAAATATTTTCCTACAAGGAAAGATAGGTGTAACTCACACAAGAGTATAAAAGTTTTAATATAAGGGATATTAATTTTTAATAAAGTAAGAACTCACTTCCTTTATACTGTACGGTCTCATCAAAAGGATGTACAAGACAACACAAAGTATGTTAGAAAAAACTTAGTGTTACAGTACACTCTATACTGTAGTTTTCTTAATGCAGTATATACTATACTGCAAAATACTGGCTACTGTATATCATATAATGCTATGCCGGCCGGAACGTACCTGAATATAGTTCAAAGATATATCATCATTGAACTACTGGGCGGCAGATCGCTGGTTCCTGAGTGCCGGCCGGCAACTGAAAAATTTCAGCACCCGGCTGCCGGCCACAATCGCAGTAGCCGGCAGATCTTATGGTGTGCTGTCGTTGCCAGCCGGCAATGACAGGTGATACCTGTGCCGGCCGGCAGATAATTTAAGAACCAGAGAACTTCCACCCACCCGGCTGCTGGCCACTAATCCGGCAGCCGGATGAGAGGTACAATACACTAACAAGAGAAATAGCAAGGATGTAAGGTTGTAGGCCAGCACTGCCTTACTGCCTTCCATCCAGAAAGAGTGAACATATTGAAGGGGAGAATGTAACATTCAGGCTTCCATCTATCCACAGCATGCCGGGTTCTACCAGCAGATATGGATGGTAGAGCAAGAGAGGTCTGGAGTTCACTCTACAGAGAGTAGGCTTCTCCTGGCCGGCACGTTCCTGCCGGCCAGCAGAAGACTAAGCCAGTCCCACTCCTAACCTACACTAGGTACAGATGTAGAACAGTGGCCAAGAGTTTGCAATGGCTAGGCCATCACCAAAGGACCGAAGCGGGGGGGGGGAGGAAAAGGGTCCAACAAACTTCGATCTAGTATGAGACTTATCCCAGTGGCCAAGAAAGCTCATCCTAGCCTAGGGTTGTCTAATAAGGAGGAAGATTGGCAGCACTTGCCATCTCCCTTATTACAAGAACAAAGTTTGGTGTTGTTATTTCACTAGGCAATGGAAAATCTCATTCTCCAGCCCGAGAATAACAACACAAGAAGGAATCATCTCATACAGAAACCTTTGGATGTGATCTAGGGAGGCTAAGCCTCCTATATCTGCACCTAACCTAGCAAAGGAAACTCATTCTCTATGCCAGGAGGTCACAGACCCCAGACTGAATACTCTGATGTTCTGACCGAGCCCCAAAACCAGATACTCTTGAAACAGGATCCTAGTATAGTTTTACCTGAATACTATCCAGATAAAACCACTAGGGTTAAGCCTAGGCTTAACGCAGAGGGAAAAAGGGATTAACCTTAGATCTCCAGAGGAGAAAAGAACAACTGGGGAGGTGTGCAAAATTATACTCAAGCCTCATAGGCTACTAGCCTAGGCTCGGTGAGAATCGATTACCTAAATCACCAAAACTCTCTCGTATACGATCTTGGAAGAGAAATATTCAACAATATCTTACAAGTATAAATTATGCCTATAGCTTCAATAAAATTATTACACTCGGAAATCTATATATCATGCATGAAAATACTAAGGCCACACGCCTAGGCTACTAAGCCTAGCGTAAGCCAGGATCGGTTACCTAAATAGCTGAAACTGAAAAATACTAACGTAATATCACTTTTGATTTAATTCCAAAACAACAAGAGCCTTCACCAGCCTCATCTGCCTCTGGAAAGTTGAGTACTATCTTTACTGTGTATAAATATAAGCTCTTGCCAGTTTTATCCTCGAATAAGTTCGTAATTAACGTAACAAGACTGTTGCCTAGCCGGATGGCGTCTTGGACGCGGTCGTTCTTTTGCATGTGCATTTAGTTAGCCAGATGGACATTCCCGGCATATTTCGCTTTAATAAATTTAGCTATTTAGCAAATTAGCTAGGAATTCTTTATATTATGCGGTTTGTTTCCTGGATTTGGCAATTTATTTACCGAGCCCCACAAGTACTGGGCTTCCTAGCTTAGGTACCCACACACTTCATGCATGATATAACCTTCCTGGTAATGTTGTATTAAAGCTCAGGCAATATTTTATACATTTAAGATATTACTGAATAAATTTTCCTCTTCCAAGATAGTATACGAGTGAGTTTCGGTGACCGATTCTCATCGCGCCTAGGCTACTAGCCTAGGGGCTTTAGTATACTTTCATACATGTCCCCAATTGCCCTTGTATCATCTTTTAAGTGGAGACTGACACCTCCTATACCTTTTAAGTCGATACCTATCTCCCTGTGAGATTTAAGAGCAATTCCTCTTCCCTCTGACTAGCCTAGGCTAACCCTAGTCAGCTTTGCCATGAATTTTATTCAGGTAAATATAGCCTAGGGTGTTCCCGTTCTTTTCCCTCAACCGCAGAGGTAGGTTTTGAGTTTAGGACGGGACATCAGAGTATTTGTCTGTGATCGGTGGACGTCTGACTTGGAGAATTGAATTCCTAAGTCAGGTTATTCTACCAATGCAGGATGATAGACCTCCCTAGGCCACACCTGACGGCATTATATGATAATGTCTCCTCCCTGTGGCCTACCAGACAGTCCTGTGTCGGCAGGTCCTAAAGCCGAAGAATTGAATTCTTCCTTTGCTTAAGGCCTCCGACACTAGATTCTGTTCCTATCCAATGAGACCGGCCTGGGTGCCGCCATCTCACCCTATCAGACTAACCTAATCTAGGGAAGTGAATTCCCTGGTCCATAAGGTTGTCTTTACTCTAGATCAGAATCTTTTAGGTTAAGTAGGACCTACCAGGTACTACCTCGCCTATAGGACCCTTACCCCTCCCCTGCTGTCCTTTGGTGTTGGCCTAGCCTTCACACATCTTGGCCGGTCGTCGACTGAGTCGGCTGCCGGCAGAGATCCCCCTAACCTATCGAGAGTTCATCAGTCCTCCCTTGGACTGCCTTACATAGTCCCACCAGCTGGTACTGACAGGGCTATGGTTGGATGGAAGCTCGAAAATAATTCCCCCTTCCATATGAACCCTCATTCTGGATGGAGGTTCGCAAGGCTGAGCCTTTGCTATCCCCCTCCCATCCATGCTTTCTCTCTCTCTTACACGGACTGCGGTCCGCCGTCAGATTGCTCTGCCGCCGCTTGCCACGGGTTACCACTGACCAGTGACCCAACGACAACCGGCGCATACCGGCCGGCTGCCGGAAACTATACTTACTGCCGACAGCCGGTCGACCAATGGTCTGAAGACACATTCTTTCACCGGCCGCCGGTGGGTGCGCCTTCATAGACGAGCCCGCGGTGGCCGGCAACAGAGCAGCTGCCGGTGGCCCGCCGCCCATTACCTATGGAAGGCAGTGTACCTTCAAAAACCCAGGGTAATGCCGGCGTATGCCGGGAGGCACTACAGTGCTGACTGTGGAGTGGTCAGTAGACACTAAGATATTGATTATCCCGCACTAGAAATACCACTGTGCGGTCTGTGCTGTAGCCAATGCATATTTCCAACCTACAAGGGGCTTCATGGGCAGCCTTTTGTGAGACCACCACATCAAGAGAGAAATTCTCTCTTGTTAAGATATTGATCAATGATCAGTTATTCAATCCCCAATGTTGAACCGTAGAAGACGGTGTTAAGTTGCACCTTATATCCAAATAATAAGTTGTCTTCTCCTAATAATTCCACATAGAATTTAGAGTTCAATATTGAAGGAGGTCATAGCAATTGGCTGGACAGGAATCACAAGTGGGTGTCTTTCCTCTTTCCGTTCTAGCTTACCTATCCTAAGCTAAAAATATACATAACATTGTATGATGAAATTATGAGATATTTCACCGAATACTCATCTGCTTTTCCTTTCTTTACAGGAGGAGCATCCCGAGTGCGGGAACCATTTCTGCAAGGTCCACAGTAAGAGCTTCTGCGGCCATGACATATACAGAACCCACGCGCGCTGCGCAAAAACGAAGGGCTTTCTTAAGTATTGGGACCCCCAGGTATGTGACATTTGTTCCAATCTGGTTACTAAGGCTTTTGATGATCAAAAGTCTACTGAGTCAAGGGATGCAGCAAGAGAGACGCTGTGGAAATGGGTCAGGGGTTTCCAGAAGAACACCACTGGCCCATACCTTCCTAATGAAAGGATGAGGGCTTGTTTGTTCCCTAGGTCATCTTCGGATGCAGTTATCCCCCAAGCTCAGACTGATATCCCCCTTGTCCAGATTCCGATAGAATCTTCTAGCTGAAGAGCAGGATCAGGAGTCTGTGTTACCTCCTGAAGGCGACGAAGAGAAAGCCGAAATTATTTCTGTTTCATCGGCTATGGTGGCTGAGCCTATCCCGTTGACTTCTTATGCCCCCCAATTAGACACGATTAGCCATACGCTAACTTCTCTCTTTTCCATGTTCCAGGACATGAAGAAACAATCGTCCGAGAAGGAAGCCTCGCTTCGGACGGAGATGCACCAACTCGTGTCTTCCCGTTTAGCCCCCAAGAAGCTAAACGTTAAGGAACTTCCCTCCTTTTCTGACGTCAATCCTTGGAGGTATGCTGAACACATGCCTATGTCAGGAGGGAAGATCTTCCTCTCCGACAAACTGGGCACTGTCCCAGTTGAGGATATCGAGTTTTGGCCCAGCAAAGGGGTCTACCCAGATTGTTACGTCCACTTAAGGACGGAACCCCCCTCAAGGGAGGAAACAGAGCCGAAGGAGGTCATCATACTGGACCTCCCCAAGGCCCAGGCCTTGTCCACGAAGACCTTGAAGGAGAGGGCCTTCACTAGTTCCAAGGTGCCGGCTCTCAGTAAGAAGCACCCATTCTTCATTGCTGCTTCTTCCCATGCCTTCCCCTTTATGGAAAAAGGGTTTAAAGCAGCCTTAAAGGCTGTTGAGGCAGGGAAACCTTGCCCTACACTCGAAGAATGTAGAACCTTTTCCCTTGCCCTTCTATCTGATGATACGGACTGGAAGGATGTTTACAACACCTTCTCAGTCGGGAAGCTGGAGGCCGATATTGCCGGACGTCAGTTCAGAGAAGATCTTCCGAAGTTGTCGGACTTCCACCTGCGCAGGGAGCAGGAAACCAAGGAGACACTTGCCGCCTCTATGTCTTTGCAGACTGGGTTAAAGACGATGGCAAGCGTCCCTGACACCCCAGATATGTATATGGTCTTTGCCAAAGCACATTTGGCAACGGTCACCAAAGACCTATACAATTTCATTAAAGCCAGACGGGCTTGCAGAGAGTTCGTGTTCGCCTCGGCTACAGCGAGACACGAACCAAGGAAGCTTATAGCTTCCAATATCTAGGGTAATAGACTTCTTCCCAAGCAAAGTGGTCAAAGAGGTCGTTGACAGAGCTGCTACGGAGAACAGGAATCTCCTACACAAATGGGGCTTGTCATCCAAGAGGAAGTCTTCCACTGAGGAGGGTCCCCAACCGAAACGGAAGACCAAACGACCCAGAGTGCCCTCTCGCCCTCCACGACAACAACAACAGCTTCCCGTGGCCACGGTGCCTCAGACGGTGGCACAACAACCTACCACTTTCCAGCTGGTGCCCCAACAGGTGGCGACTCAGTCGCCTGTCTTTACCCCAGCATTTGAAAGACAATCAACAACCTTTCGGCCGAAGTCTCGGGGTTCCTTTCGAGGTTCCTCTAGACGCCCCTCCAGAGGCAGGGGCAACAAGGGTGGACGTGGCCAAGGAGGCAAGTCCTCCAGCCAGCACTCCAAGTGAGATGCTTCCGGTAGGAGGGAGACTTCACCTCTTCCGGGATCGTTGGACCTTCGATCCCTGGGCCCACAGCCTAGTCAAGAACGGACTGGGGTGGAGTTGGAATGCAACCCCACCGAATTACCCTCAGTTCTTCCAACACTCAACCCCCATATTGGAAGAATTTGTTCAAGAACTCCTAGACAAGAGAGTTGTAAGGAGGGCAAAGTCCATCAAATTACAAGGAAGGCTGTTCTGTGTTCCGAAGAAAGACTCGGAAAAGCTCAGAGTCATTCTGGACTTATCACCACTCAACAAGTTCATAGTGAACCACAAGTTCAGAATGCTGACTCTTCAACACATAAGGACCCTATTGCCCAAACAGGCATACACAGTCTCCATAGATATGGCGGACGCATACTGGCATGTTCGGATCAATCGCCAAGTCTCCTCCTACCTAGGATTCAAACTGCAAAAAAGACAGTATGTCTTCAGAGCCATGCAATTCGGACTGAACATAGCCCCAAGGGTATTCACAAAGCTTGCGAACGCAGTCATTCGTCAACTATGCCTAAAGGGAGTTCAGGTGATTGCCTACCTGGACGACTGGCTGGTATGGGCAGCATCCAAAGAAGAATCCACGCAAGCCTCCAAGGAAGTGATCCAGTTCCTGGAACATCTAGGATTCAAGATCAACTTGGAAAAGTCTCTTCTATCTCCAGCTCAGAAGTTCCAATGGCTGGGTGTCCACTGGAACTTACAGTCACACTGCCTCTCCATTCCATCAAAGAAGAGGAGAGAGATAGCAGGATCTGTCAAGAGACTTCTTCAATCCGTCAGGATTTCAAGAAGGCAACAGGAGAGAGTGTTGGGGTCTCTCCAGTTCGCCTTAGTGACAGACCCAATGTTGAGAGCACAATTAAAAGATGCTTCAGGAGTCTGGAGAAAATACGCATCAAACGCTCGAAGAGATCTGAAAAGACCAATACCAGCTCGCCTGTGATCACTACTCAAGCCATGGTCAGAGGCCAAGTACCTAAAGAAAAAGGTACCCCTACAACCGCCTCCATCTTCAATCACCATTCACACAGATGCCTCAAAGGAAGGGTGGGGAGGCCACTCTCACCATCGGAAAGTCCAAGGAACCTGGTCCTCCCTCTTCAAGACCTTCCACATCAACATTCTGGAAGCCATGGCAGTTTTTCTCTCACTGAAAAAACTAAAACTTCGCTGCTCGATCCACATCCGACTGGTACTAGACAGCAAGGTTGTAATGAGATGCCTGAATCGACAGGGCTCGAGATCGCCTCAAATCAACCAAGTGATATTGGCCATCTTCCCCCTGGCGGAGAAGAAGAAATGGCACTTATCAGCAGTTCACCTTCAACGGTTCCGCAATGTGACGGCGGACACTCTATCCAGGCTCAACCCGATAGAAGCAGAATGGTCCCTAGACGCAAGATCATTCTCCTTCATCTTACGCAAAGTCCCAGGACTACATATAGACCTCTTCGCAACGAGCGGCAACAAGAATCTACCCCGGTACATAGCCCCATACGATGATCCTCTAGCGGAAACAACGGATGCGATGTCCATAGACTGGAGCATATGGTCCAAGATTTACCTGTTCCCTCCAACCAACCTCCTAATGAAGGTCCACAACAAACTGAGATCCTTTCAAGGAACGGCAGCAATAGTGGCTCACAAGTGGCCCAACAGCATCTGGTTCCCCTTGATAACGGAACTACGGCTGAAACTGATTCCGTTGCCGGATCCAGTTCTGACTCAGCAGGTGCAGAAGTCGACTGTCTCAGCTTTATCACAAAAAACCCGGAACCTTCATCTCATGATTTTCTCACCGTAGCAGTCAAGAAAAGGTTCGGGATTTCAAAGGACAGTATTAACTTTTTAGAAGAATACAAGTCGAAATCAACGAGAAGACAATACGAGTCTTCCTGGAAGAAATGGGTTGCCTTTGTCAAGGCAAAGAATCCAAAGGAGATATCAACAGAATTTTGTTTATCCTTCTTTATCCATCTCCATGAACAAGGTTTAGCAGCCAACACGATCTCTACGTGTAAATCTGCCCTGACTAGACCCTTGCTATATGCCTTCCAAGTGGACTTCTCCAATGAAATCTTCAACAAGATTCCAAAAGCCTGCACTAGACTTTGGCTCGCAGCTCCTCCGAGGCCCATTTCCTGGTCCTTGGATAAGGTTCTTCACTTAGCATCGACCTTATACAACGAAGATTGCTCTCTAAAAGATTTGACTCAAAAGGTGATATTCTTATTTGCACTAGCCTCAGGAGCCAGAGTTAGCGAAATAGTGGCCCTTTCAAGGGATGATGGCCACATTCAGTTCACAGACTGCGGAGAACTGAACCTATTTCCTGACCCAGCGTTTCTCGCCAAGAACGAGCTGCCCACCAAGAGGTGGGGTCCCTGGAGAATCTGTCCTCTGAAGGAAGAAGCATCTCTATGTCCAGTAGAATGCCTAAAGGTCTATCTTCGTAGAACTTCAGACTTTAAGGGAGGTCAGCTTTTCAGGGGAGAATCATCAGGTTCAACACTGACCTTGAAACCACTAAGGGCGAAGATCACCTATTTCATCCGCAGAGTGGATCCAGACAGTACACCCGCAGGTCATGAACAGAGAAAGGTCGCTTCGTCTCTAAACTTTTTCCAGAACATGTGTTTTGATAGCCTTCACGCCTACACTGGATGGAAATCATCCAGGGTTTTCTTCAAACATTACGCGAAACAAGTACAAGAGATAAAGCAATACGTGGTGGCAGCAGGTAGTGTACTAAAACCTGCCGCTTGAATTCTGCAAAGAACAGTGCACTAATTGGGACTTTTAGTAAAGGGTGTGCATGATTAACTCCTACGGTGTTTCATGTTTAGTGATGTGTCTAGTAACTGACACTATAGACCGTTCTAAATACAAAGGTGACTAAAGCATAGAAGACTGACACATGTGCCATGCGTATTCATACGCAAGTGCTCTTTTTGTAACAACAGAGACAATAGTGAAATATTACTATATTTCCCATAGAGTGGCTTGTGTTTCCTTTTCAGATGAAACTTTTAATTTTTATGTTATTACTAGTTATTATGCTTTCACACAATATTTTCAAAAAAACATTTTTAATTGTATATGTTACAAACCATGATTTCTAAATTCTGCCTGATAATAAACACAGTTAAGAATTTTTGCGTCTCATTTCGGCCCAAAAATCCCAAAATACAAATAAAGGGTTTCAGAGCTACTTTTTAACCTCTTATTTTTGAAAAATATTCAAAATAAATTCTGTTTTCTGTTCTAAGCAAACAATCATAAAATCTATATGTTATGCTAGTAACTTCAGTCCCAGGTAATGACTGAACTTACCAACCTGTTTACTTTACTGACTTTACAATTTCCAACATGAATGTAAACCTGTCTAAATTGTCTAAAACGAACAAGCAGACTGAGGGAGGTGTCAGTAACCTACACATATTTATTCCTTCCAGAATACAAACTATGTTTTCATGTATATGATGACACTAATATACAACTTGTTTGCTAGATTGTTCCTTGAACTCACAATCCTCGGGTTTTTTTTCCTAGAGTCTTCCATGACTCTTCCCTTTAGGAGGCAGAAAGCACTGACATAGTCCATGATTAGTTGAACGGTGTATGACGGTAACACCAAGTGTGTCTAGGTCTAGATGACCAAGGAAAATTTATCTCGCGGTTATTGGCACTATTGAAAATCCACAGATACATTAATGCTCTGGTAAACTTCCATCAGGACGACATGGCCTGAGCCCAAAAAACGGATTTTGAGCAAAGCAAAAAATCTATTTTTGGGTGAGGTAGCCATATCGTCCTGATGGACCCACCCTCCTTTGACAAAGGATGAATGAATCCCTCCCTTACTTTACTGTATCTGTAGCACCTCATTAACGCTACAAAGAATGACAAGATGGCGCCTCACGGCGTCGTGCTGGCGCTCAACAGCAGTACGAGTAGGAGCGTTGCCTTAATAACGGCCCTCCTACAATTCTTGCCACTTTCCCCTCTCGAAGCGTAAACGCTATTAGGGGGGTAGATAGCTATGTGGCGTTTATGCGATATCCCTAAAGATAATACAAGGGATACTTGCGCCAGGAATTAGAATTCTGGATACCTTTAGTAAAATTCTCTGGGATATATCACTGTAGTTAAATATAACCTAGGAAGCTACTAAGAAGGAACTTCCATCAGGGCGACATGGCTACCTCACCCAAAAATAGATTTTTCGCTTCGCTCAAAATCCGTTACTTAAGAGCAGTGAAAATTTGCATTAGCAAATTGTAGTTCAATGGCCTCTAGGAGTGATATAAGTTTTGATAGGATTAAAAATCTATCCCCTTAAAACACCTATCTATTAAAGTTAGTGATAGTGAGGTAAAAAAAAAAAAGACAGGAATGACTGGAGAGAATATTTAAACAGGAAAGCAGATGAGGATGACAAAGCTATGAGTTCATGTAGTTGCTATGGTGTAAGGATTACTAATAGAATTATTAATGAAAATTCTACGGGGACAAAAAAGAAGAAGCATATACCCCTCAAAAAGAGAGATTGATCTGTTTTAACCAAAGATTTTAAAGGGAAGACAGGAATGTCGCTTGGATTTCTGTCGGCAACAGATGGCGCTGGTATATGTGCGCTTGTTGTCTGCTACTTGCTAACTCAAGTCAGTGTTGCCTGATGGACAAATTTTACTAGCATTCTTTTCAAATTATGATGGGTATTTTTTTTCAAGATTGATAAAAATGTATACCACACTATAAATAAAAAAAATTATACCATTGATAAAACGTACTAATTTCTCTATTTCCATTTAAGCTCATTATGCATTTTTGTCCTTTTCAGGGGGAATTTGGGTTCTTACAATCTGGTAATGCTGACTCAAGTCTTCAAAACAATTGTAGCAATGCCGTCAATATATGTAAAGCAAGAAGCAGATGTTAAATATATTGTCCCTCAAGAAAATGCTGCTATTTGAAGGATTTTCATTATAGTCACAATTTTGGAGTCTAAACCTATATTTTCAAGGATGTTCTAAACAATAAAAGCAAATGTAAGCACATCAGACAAATATTTAACCCTGGGTAAGTTAACAGGACCCAAGTTTGGAACCAGGCGCATGCGAAAAGCAATTTTTCCCAGGTTTCATCCTGTTGCTTTGTCTGTGGCTTCGTTCTTGAGGTGCGCCGCATAAGACTTTGTTAAGATACAAGAGGGGTAGGACGCACAAGTCAGGGCTTCAGATACTCGCAGAGATGTAGCTCTTTAAATTTTTTTTGGTCCCATTTTTGGTACCACACTACTAAACTGTATTGAAATTTTAATTTCGTATGCTTTTACATTTCGCTAAATATCTCAGAGTGATATTAATGAAAGTTAAAGAGATTTTCACTGAACATTGGTGAATAGTTTCGCTATGCAGTGATGTTGCCATCTTTGTGCTAGGCTGCCGGATGTTCAAGTATATAAGGGGAAAACTAAAAAGAAAAAAAAAATCCAACTTTTCAAGTTGGCAAAATGCAGAAGAAATTCCCTTCTGAGAAAAGACTCGACGAGATTTTGGAATCTCTTAGTGATTTTAATAATATTGAGTGTGCTGATGACACGTGTTTTTATCAGAAATATGGTGATGTGCCCCAGGTAGACACCATCAACCAGGGAAGTCTAGGCAATTTTTCCCACTCAGCACTTTCCTATTCGACCCCATCTAGCACCTCTTCGGAAAGTGAGCCTCCATTTCACCCTTCTTCTCATTTTCAAAGCAAGAAGAGGATACAATTCCTTATGAAGAAGGTTAAGATGCCTGTACCATGCGACGATGGTGACGACACCGATGTAGATGACCCTCCCATGACCTGGACCCCCTTCAGGAGCCCGTCAGGGAAGGTCCCCATCTCCACCATCAATCAGTGCTACTATAGTGTTGCCACCCCAGTGCCTTTTTCAAGTGCCACCCTAGTGCCTTTTCAAGGGCTACCCCACAGCCTTCAACAAGTGCCACGCCAGTGCCTTCAACGAGTGCCTCCCCTAGTGCCTTCATCGAGTGCCACGCCAGTGCCCATTTTCACCCCTGTCACAGATTTGGTGTTTTTCAGCCTAGGACCTTGAAAATTGGAATGAATGCTGCCATGCCATTCAACTTTATCATGCAGTTCGCCAAAGTTACTTATGTATAATGTAAATATTTTCTACAGATTATTTTCTGTATATTTATACTTTTATATACTTATTTATCTAAATTGTCCAAATTAAATGCTCAATATGATTGGTTTTTAATTTACTCCTAACATAATATTGAGGAATAAATATTGTTAAATAAGAAACTTATTGATTTGAAATATATTAATTAATAAGGAAATTATATGGTCCGAAAGTTGAGGTCTCATTAATGGTACCACATTGGTGATGGCGTACCTGCTTTTGAACTTAACCAACCCAGGGTTAACGAGCAAATGGCCTTTTTGTTACAGAAATCGTCTACAAAAATATTAAACCGGCAGTAATCATATTTGTTTTGTAATTTAATGTAAAGTAAAGAATGTATTTGAATGTCAAACATAAGTACAGTGTTTTATCAACTCAATATGAAGAGTTTTATATTAACGTAATCTCAAAATAGGTCTTATCCTTGTAACCATCAATTGCTAGTACAGTACTGAATTGACTTATTCAAGTACACAGCTTAATCACACGGTCACAATCCCCCCCCCCCCCCCCCATTTGCATAGAGCCGTACATGATAGTTGTGCTTTCACACACTTGCATCTTCCTCTGCAGCCTTTGACACATCCACATTTCAGGAATTCCATACAGGAAACTGATGCTTGGGGCAGATCTGACCAATATGGTTCCCATGCAGTCCTTTCATCCAACCCCATTCAACAGGTGAAGGTAACACGGGATTGGGGAGAAGTGACTGGCCCCAAACATGACCCGATTGATAAGATGCTCTTCTGACATGCTGGTAGAGAGCAGCAGAAGTTGGTGGCATGAGATCAATAGACCTGCCCTTCCTGGTGAAGAGATCTTTTCTCGCTTCATCAGCTGAAGTGGCAGTGCTTGTTTTGTCATAAAGCAGAACAACAAATCTCTCAAGGTTTGCCATATGCTGGTCAATTCTCTCCAGTGTTGGTTCATTCCCAAGGTCTGCAAACACCTCAGTTACACTTTCACATATTTGCCACGTAACCCAAGAAGATTTCTTCCCTTTACCAGCAAAGGAGGATGTGTTGTCACACCCGCCGAAGGCATGAAACATAGGCAGAGCTCGACACTTTTGACCTAGAGAACCAGCTATGGTGTCTACAGGGATATATTTGAAGTTGTCCCCAACCCCAAAGCTGATCCACAGTTCACTTGCATGAATTGGAAGACACAATGCTATAGCTAACACTACTACATCAGTGTCCACAGTTCTGATCATGATCCTCTCACAACCATGTTGAACAGCATCTCTTGCATGGAGAAGAAGCCTTGTGTCTGCTTCCTCGTGGGAGTACGGAGATATTTGATCAATACTGTCCCACTGGGGGTTGCAAAGGACCAATTCTCCTTCTGTGGACATAATTTGCTTGCCCTCTGGACAGCTGAAAGTAGTATATTGATCCACTAGAAAACTGAAGATCTCGGCTTTGTTTGTATCACACCACAAGAAAGCCTTCCAGTTACCAGGAACAGGAGTGTTAGCCTTTACTTTTCTGCGGTTCCCCTCTCTTCTGAGACTCCTAGCAGTCGCCTTCAGACTGTCTTGGAAGTACTGATCAAAGATAATATCAACTCTTCTTGCTGACTCCAGTTGACGCTTTACATGTGGTACAAATACCTGGTCAGCATACTCTTGAAATGAATTTGATTCACCTGGGTTAAGCATATTAACAATGGCAGCCCCATCTAGAAGAACTGCATCAGTATCAGGCTTGTCCTTGATTGTAGTACTATGCTGTGAAAGGAATGGGAGAAGATCAGCTTTGGTCCAATGTCGAAGTTTCCCACCCTGTTATAATGATGGCGGACTGGACTGATTCTCATGGCGGAAAAACTCGTCAATATCCCCATCTCTCACTTGGCAAGACACATACAGTTTAGAGAAAAGAGAACAGTCTTGTTTTAATGATGCATTTTGTTGCTTCTCCTTTGACACTTTGTGGGTAGGCTGGCTGCTGAATAGAGGAAATTGGTTCCTTTTGATAGGATCTGTCAGACTTTTGGTTCTGTCTTCTAGCCCTTCCTTCACAAAATCACTATAATGTTCATTTCCCACTCTTTTGATATGCCTTACGGTTTCTATAATCTCTTTGTCTACAACATCCTGGGTGCCTAATACAAGAAGATCAGATAATTCTTCCATGATTGGATTTCCCAACACAAGGATTTGACTTGCTTTCTGTATGTTGTCCGTACCCCCTGTTGAGCTTCATGGTGTCTTTGGTCTGAATGCTTTTCCGTCTGTCCCCGGAGTCCTTCCACCACAGTTTCAAACTCATTCACAACTCTTGACACTTCTGGCCCAGCCACCATCCATCTTTGGAGTTGTGCACTGTTTCCAGTTAGGCCCACAGCACCACCATCTCCTTTAACCTGTTTGGTGTTCTGTTCGTGAGCTTGGTCTAATGGGATGCCTGAAAATGAGTGTTGTGTTTTGTGAACAACAAACTCTCCTTCTGAGAATTCAGCAGCAACCTCAGGATGCATCAAATCTAGGGAAGCCATATCTAATATGCACTGCAACCCAACGAGCATAATTTGACTTATTTCATAATTTAAATGGGCATTTGCTGGCAAAATATTGTTCTCCTGTGCTTATTTTTATTCTCATTGTTTAGAGCATCCTTGAAAATATAGGTAAAGACTCCAAAATGTTAACTATACGGTGAAAATCCTTCGAATAGCAGCATTTTCCTGAATTTTGGCGGCCATCTTGAAAAAAGCGGCCATACTGGAAAGATATCAAATGGGTCTCTATCACATTTCAAAAGGTACATCAAAAGCTAACTTTGTGCAAAATTTGGTGCTTTTAACCGAATTTGAACAATTCCTCCATATTTTTACCGAAAACGGCTGGACTATTGGGTATTATACATTATATATAAATCAACATACAGTATAGTGATTACGTGATTACTGATGTTGTGATTACATTAAAATTTAACATTTACATGATTGATGCTTCCATATAAATCTTTTGACTACCAACTAAAATACATTTGGTTCACTACTTGCATTATTATGACTTTAAAGTAGAAGAAAAAAAATAACTTAAAAATAGTAAAACTCATTAAAATTCTATACTGTGTGCAAGATTACAGTAGACCCCATAAAACATTAAAAACAGATATACACAAGTACATTAAAACCAATCCACAAATTTGTAACTGTAATCTTGTCCCTGAGATTTGCTTTAAAAGTGTCTATAGTCGACGTTGTTTTCAATGACTCAGGTAGGGTATTCCACATTGTTGGTCCTCGTACCGTAAAGCATTTACTTCGCAAGTCTATGTTGGTTCTTGGTACATAAAGGTCATTGTTCTGTCTCGTTCGTCTGTCCCTCCCAGCTCCAACTGTTATAAACGTAAAAAGCCAAGTTGGTATTAAACTTCGCATAACTTTAAAAACTCCCACACAAATGTCGAATTTAATCCTTCTTTCAACATTTAACCATTTTAATTTATCTAAAATTTGTGATGCATGATCATATTTCTTGGCCCTACCATCAACTACTATTGCCGCAAAGTTTTGTACTTTTTGAACTCGTTGTAATTGTTGTTTAGTAGTACTTCCCCAAATCTTTAAACAATAATTTATTATGCTCAGTGCAAGAGACTGAACTACCATCGCCCTCATGTCAATATCTAGTCTGTCTTTAATTCTGTTTAAATATATTAAGGTTCCATTTACTTTTCTACATATTTCAGATACGTGTACATCAAAAAGCATATATTGGTCAAAATAAATACCCAGATTTTTTACGTGTACACTTCTTTCAATTTGATGGCCGTTAAAGTTTAGAACAGTATCTAATGGGATTAGTGATATACTGTATATTGCCTTGTACCAATAAATATGAATTTAGTTTTTGATTCATTTACATTTAAACCATTTAATTGAAAAATATCGCAGTCCTGTTCTAATATAGCTTCTGCCTTTGTGATAAGAGTGGGTATATCATTTATACTACCTGTAATTCAAAATTGACTATCGTCTGCATATTGTACGAGAAGATGGTCTTCTAAAAATTTTGCCATATCTTTGAAATAGTCCTGTATGACATCAGCTATATCATTGATGTGAATAAGAAAGAGCACGGGGACTAAAATAGACCCCTGGAAAACTCCAAAATGTACTTGTTTACGAGAAGAGATAGTATTATCTAGTCTGACTATTTGAAAATGATTTTGTAAATAGTTACTAAACCAAAAAGAATCTATTTTCATTTTCCTACACTTATTTAACAAAATATTGTGGCTAACGCTATCAAATACCTTTGAAAAATCTAACAATATAAGTAAGTTTACCTTTTGCTGGTCAATATTTTTATAAATCCTTTCCAATAGCTTTAGTAATGCCATTTCAGTAGACAAATGAGGTCTAAATCCATATTGCGTAGATGACAATAATTTATATTGTTCAAGATATTCAAGTATTTGATTTGTTACTATTTTCTCTAATATTTTTGACATAATAGGAAGAAGAGATATAGGTCGGTAGTTTTCAGCGTTTTCTGGGTCGCCACTCATGTAAAATAGTACAACATGTGGCATCTTCCATCTATCGGGGTAAACACCAGTTATTATTGAAGTATTGACTGTTATTGTTAAATAAAAGGCTATCACAGGTAAGGCATCTCGAATGAATCGAAGGGGTATTCCATCTGATTCTACTGAATTTGTGTCATTTAAATTCTTTACTATGAGAATAACTATTAACATCAACTGGCTGAGGTCTTAAAAAGCTACTCATATCTTCAGTTGATTTGTTATTTACCGGTATCTGGTCACTGTCACTATCATGAAAATTCTCTTGTGATTTCTCATAAGCCGTCTTTCCAACGTTTGAAAAGTATTCATTAAATTCCTCAGCCTTTTCTATTTTGTTGTCACAATTGAATATATGGTTATTGACATTTGGGTTTGGAATCATTTCATGAACAATATTCCATTTATTACGTATATTTCCTTGACAATTACGGAATTTGTCTTTAAAGTGTTTCGTTTTATTTGTCTTAACTAGTAACTGTGTACGTTTCTTTTCATCTTTATACTGACGTCGTAATACTTTGTTCATTCTATCCAACTTGTACCTTTTTTGAAGGGCATCTCTAGCTCGCATCGCTTCTTTAACATCGCTACTTATCCAGGGAGCTGGGGCCGGGTAATTTCTCGGGTTACATATGGAGCACATTCATTTAGACTATCAATGAGAGTTCTGCTAAAAGTATCCTCTTGGGTATTTACACAGTCTGTTTCCATTAAGAGGATAAAGACGGGACTCCAATTCAGCAAGTTGTCACGAAAAATGTTTGGATCATAATTTACCAGATTACGGTATGTCTTTACTATTGGGAGTCTTTTTGGCTTAGAAATGTTAATTTTAACTGTAATCCTCTCATGGTCGGCAATTGAGCTAGAAATCACACAGGCATCTGAAACCATTTGTAGTCTGTTCGTAATTACAACGTCTAGTAATGTAGCAGAAGTGTCTGTTATCCTTGTCGGTTCCTTTATTAATTATTGAAAAATTAACTGATACAAAATTTTACTTAACCCTTCTACCCCCAATGGACGTACTGGTACGTTTTACAAAACTCATCCATTAACCCCCATAAACGTACCGGCACGTCCTTGCAAAAAACTGCCATTTGCATTTTTTTTTTTTTTTGCATATTTTTTATAATTTTATGAGAAACTTTAGGCATTTTCCAAAATAATGAGACCAATCTGACCTCTCTGTGACAAAAATTAAGGCTGTCAGCGCAATCTAAAAAAAAAAATATTGCAAAAAGTGCTTGAAAAAGAAAAACGCCTGGGGGTTAATGGTTGGAAAGTTCCAAATAGCTTGGGGGTAAAAGGGTTAATCTATTATTGGGAACAAAAAGGTCGTCATTTAAATCTCCAAGAATAAAAGCAGGCTTCCTACGTAAACACATTTCTCTAAAGGTATCTTTAATATATTCAAATGAAGAGGCAAGTGCTTTCGGATGTCGATATACACATCCTACAATAAATGCCGGTAGCTTTTTTTTGTTGTACAGCAATCCATATATCTTCTACTCCTTCTAATTTATCATTACTATTTCTAATGCTTGTTACTTTTAAATCATTTCGTACATAAATACATAATCCCCCCACCTCTTCCATGATCACAACGATAAATAGTAAAGTAAGATATGTGAACAAATTAGTCCTGTAAAGTAGGCTCCAACCAGGTTTCACTTACACATAAAATGTCAATATTTCTTTCTTGCATTAATAATTCCACTTCGTCGATGTGTGACAACAGAGACTGGGCGTTTAGATGCTCGATAGTTAAGAGATTCCATGGAGCCATGTCTGTGTTCGTAGTATCCACGCAGATTTTTGCGGCGCTGTCATCTTGGCCGTTATCCTATAGAGCCTGCTTGTGACCAAATCCGTGACAGAGGCTACATCGGATTCTGTGGTCGTAGCGACAAGACGATTGATAGTGATTAAATTCCCCACAATTATAGCATCCGGAACGTATGTTGTCTTGATTCTGGTTAGATCTGTCTATTTTCAAATTATCATATCTTCCATTTCTTCGGTTGTTATTATGGTTCTGTTGTCTTCTAGATGGATTTTGTCTTCCGTCAAAGTGATATGCATGTACTGACTTCCGTAATGACTGATGAGGTTTTTTATTGTTTTGATGATTTTCCAGATTTTTAAGCAGCCATTCATTTGATCTTTTAATATATTTCCCGTCGTTACATAAATTGAATTGATTACACCGTCGATGTATAGTTTCGAGTAGTCGGATAGCACCATATCTATTTAGGAAGACTCCGAAGTTCTCGTTTCCTTTGTGATAACAGAGCTCGTCCACTTCTCCTGTTCCCAATTTAAAAGAGAGTTCGCATGTTATGACTGATACGCCATTATTGGAACTCCACTCAAGAAGCTCATTATTATGATAGTTCATGGTGTCTTCTAATTCATTTGCTCGTTGGGTGGGCAAGATCTGGCATATTTTTATCTCCATATTTTCATTGATACGTTTTATGCTGTTATGTGAGTATCTATATTATCCAATGTGTTGGATGAAGTTTCACATTCTAATATATCGTGGATACCACATACTAGGATGCATCTTGATGGGGTCCAGTCTAATTTTTCTGTTACCCAACTTGTAATTAGCTCAATGTTAGCACCATAGACTATTCTTATGAAGGTATTTTCTCCTAAATCTGCCTTACGTATTTCCCGTAGATTCGTGTCACCCAGAAGAAGCTGTGACGGGCCGAGAGAAGGTTGTGACTCAAAGGCAGGTTGAAACCAACTGAGTAAATTTATTATAGAACACTCTTATATACAAAAGCTCAAAGCAACAAGAAATTTCATGTTTGAAAAACTGACACTGTTATAGATGAAAAAAACAGACATGTTTAATCTGGTTCATTTTAGTGCGAGGGAAGAGCGAAGATACAAGCATAATATATACACAAAATGAACTATGTACGATCGTGTGACACGGTTGGTACAAAGCGTTCCATTTTCTACGTGTCTAGGTTCGGACAAATTACTTTCCAGGGTATTTCGTCTGTTTGTTCCAATATAATCTTCCACAGAGGTCAAACGGCCGCTCAATCTATTTATTGTTACATTTGCTTGCTTTAGCATCTCATTCAGTTCTATTTTTGGGCTCAGGCCATGTCGTCCTGATGGAAGTTCCTATAAGGTAGCTTTCTAGGGTATATTTGACTACAGTGATATTCCCAGAGAATTTTACCGTAAGGTATCCAGAATTCTAACTCCTGGAGCGAATATCCCTAAATAATCTCACAGGGATATCGCATAAGATCAGAGGACGTATTCTTGACACGTTACATAGCTATCTTGGCCCCGAACATTATTAACGCTTCGAGGGGGAAAAGTGACAAGAATCTAAAACGAGAATGAAAAGAGAGCCGCTCATAAGGCATCTCTCCTATTCCGTTTCCAGTGTGTATCTGATGAAGGCGGTAGCGCCCTCTCTATTCCTTTTCATGTAGCTCAACTACTCGGTGTTTTCCCTTGTGTTCTCTCGTTATTTTGGATTCAATTCAACTTTTTGATGACTTCTCCGGCCTCTTCTGAGTCTGGAAAGTTGAGTATTATCTTTACTATGTATAAATGTAAGCTCTTGTAATTTTTAATTAAATCAAAAGTGATTTTAACTTAAACAAGAGCTGTTGCCTACCGGAGGCATCCTGAATGCTGTCGCTCGCTCTTATGGGTCAGTTAGTTAGCTAGAGCGACGTTCCCGGTTTGTTACGCTTTAATAATTTTGCTATTTAGCTACTCTAGAAATGCTTATATTGTTTGGTCAGTGTTAGCTCGGTGTATTCGACACGGGTCGAGGTACCAATCCTGCCTTTCGCGAGGCTCGTAGCCTAGACATCTGGCACTAGTACTTTCATGCATGGTATAAGTTTTTTCAAGTGTTATTTTATTGAAGCTATAGGCAAATATTTTATACATGTAAGATATTGTTGAATGTTTTTTCCAAGATTGTATACGAGAGAGTTTCGGTGATTTAGGTAATCGATTCTCATCTTACCTAGTCTAGTATTCTAGGTACAGTAGTATACTTTTGCACATCCCCGATTGTTCAATCCCTCTCTCCCTCTGTAAGCCTTCGGCTTAATCTTAGTGGTTCTATCTGAATAATAATTCAGGTATAACTATTCTAGGATATGTCTGTCCTGACATGATAACCAGAGTGACTGTTTTTTTTGGGTTAGGGCAGAACATCAGAGTTTCTAGTCTGTGGTCTGCTTCTTCCTAGCATAGAGAAAGAGTCTCCTTTGCTAGGTTAGGTGCGGGCACAGGAAGCTTTGCTTCCCTAGTCCATGTTGGAAGGATTCTGTACGAGATGATTCCTTCCTCTAATGGCCTAGCAGACTGTCCTGTGTTGTCTTTCTCGGGCTGGAGAATGAGTTTTCTCTGTTGCCCGGTGAAATAACTTCACCTAACTTTGTTCTGGTTGGGAGGAGGTTAGCAAGTATTGCCGATCTACCTCCCTAATAGACAACTCTTAGTTAGGATGAGCTTTCCTAACGGCTGAGTGTGTCTCCTGCTAGAACGAAGTCTATAGGACCCTTATCCCTTCCCCACCTCTCTTTCTTTTATTTTCTTTTAGCCGCAGTCCTACTTCCGTACCTAGTATAGGTTAGGATGGAGGACAGGCTCAGCTCTCTGCCGGCCGGCAGAGACCCTTTTTTCTTTGCAGAGTGATCCCCAGACCTCCCTTGGTCTCCCTCCCATGTCCGTCGGTAGAGCCCGGCAGACTATGGATTCTTTGGAAGCCTGAATGTTACATTCTCCCCTTCCATAAGTTCACTCTTTCTGGATTGGAAGGTCGTACGGCATGCCGCCCTATAACCTTACATCCATACTTTTTCTCTGACATTTGTGTTGCACCCCTATCCCGGCTGCCGCCGGGAAGGCAGAGGTTCTCTGATTCTTGGCTACTGTCGGCGACATGGTTTTATTACCTTTGCCGGCCGGCAGTGGAATCACAGCCCGAATTCACTGGCCGCTACGATTAGCGGCCGGCAGCCGGGTTTTAGTGTTTTCAGCCGTCGACTGGCAATCATTGCCGGCCGGCACACAGTCGCGAATCAGTGGGCTGCTGCCTATTAGTTAAAGATAGTATATCTTTGATCTATATAGGGGTAGTTGCCGGCCGGCACGTACCGGCTCGTGCTGGCCGGCACAATAACATGCGATGTACGGTAGTTGCTATATTCGTAGTGTAGTACACACTGCATTAGTAGAAACTGCTGTACAGAATTTGTGATAACACTAATGTTCTTCATCATACTTAATGTTATCTTGTACAGCCTTTTGTTGAGACCGTACTTTATATAGAAAGTGAGTTCTTTCTGTATTCTTTCAATCCCGTATATTAAAACTACACATTAAATTTCCGTTTAGGAAATTACATAAGGTATTCTAGTATAGAATTAACCTTAGTTTTAATATTTTGGGAGGTTACAGCAATTAACTGAACAGGAAATAAAAGTATGTGTCTTTCCTTCTTTCTTTTATAGCTTTTCTATATAAGCTAAAGGTTTCAATATAAGTGAAAAGCCTTCACTTGATACTCATGGATTTTTCTTCTCTTTACAGGAGGACCATCCGAAGTGCGGGAGTGTGTTCTGTAATGTCTGCAGTAAGAACTTCTGTGGACATCATTATTGCAGGATGCACGCAAAATGCACAGCCTCCAGAGGTGTTCTCCACTATTGGGACGCTCAGGTTTGTACAGTTTGTTCTAACCTGATTACCGAGGCTTTTGACGACCCTAAGTCAACGGAGTCAAGGGATGCTGCCAGGGAAACGTTACGATCCTGGGTGAGGGGTTTTCAGAAAAACACCTCAGGTCCCTACCTTCCTAATAAGAAGATGAGGGCCTACCTTTTCCCTAAAGCATCGGCTGATGCAATCATCCCCCAGCCTTCAAGACATCCAAGTGGACGATAGGATGTCGGAGGTGTCGGATTCTATTGAGAAGGACCTTCTAGGAGAAGGTCAGGAGGAGGAGCTGTTTCAGACTCCTCAAGTAGAAGAGCAAGAAATCGACGAAGTGTCGGTTACGTTGGTTCCGGACCCAGAACCGGTTCCTTCTACATCGTCTGCTATCCCAGATGAACTAGGAAGGACTCTTTCTTCCATTGTTGAGATGATCCAACAAATTCAAAGGAAGAATGATGAGAAGGAAGCTGCAATGAAACTGGAGTTACGTAGACTTGGAGCATCACGTGGGCCCCAGAAGCGGCTCATCGTGAAGGATCTTCCCTTGTACTCGAATACCAATCCTTGGAAGTATGCCGAACACATGCCAATGACAACCGGGGAGATCGTGATCTCAGAAAAGTTGGGAGCAATTCCCCTGGAAGAAGTGGAATTTTGGCCCAACAATGATTTTTATCCGGACTGCTATGCCCGTCTTAGGAAGGAGCCAGCCTTAAAGGTGGAGACGGAGCCGGAGGTCATAGTTGTTGACCATAGTAAAGCTCAGACGTTACTATCGAGCTCGATGAAAGAGAGGGGCTTCACTAACTCAAAGGTGCCCACCTTGAGTAGAAGCTTCCCTCCTTTGTGGCCTCTCCTACCAGAGCCTTTCCCTTCCTGGAAAAGGGACATAAGGCTGCCTTAAATGCGGTGGAGGCAGGGAAACCATGCCCCTCCTTGGAGGAGTGCAAGCCGTTATCTCTGACCTTGCCCTTGGACCAAGAAGACTGGAAGGATGTACACCTTACCTTCTCAGTCGGGAAACTAGAAGCTGATATTGCTGAACGCCAGTTCGGTGAGGCGCTTCCAAAACTGTCGGAGGCTCTCTTGCGTAGAGAGCAAGAGACAAAGGAAAGACTTGCGGCATCGATGTTGTTGCAATCAACACTAGAAACGATGGCAAGTGACCCCAAGAACCAGGACATGTTCATGTTTGTGGCCAAAACCCATCTGGCCACAGTTACGAAGGATTTCTATAGCTTTATTAAAGCTAGGAGAGCCTGTAGAGAGTTCGTGTTCGCCTCGGTTGCGGTGAGGCACGAACCGAGGAAACTGATCTCCTCTCGTATTTGGGGTAAAGACCTCTTTCCCAATGAAGTGGTTAAAGAGGTAGTAGACAAAAAGCCTAGGCCATCCTCTCGGCCGGCTAAACCCTACCGACAGCAACATCAACAACAACTTCCTGTGACCGCGGTGCCTCAGACGGTGGCACAACCTCCAACCACGTACCAGCTGGTACTTCAACAAACGGCGACCCTGTCGCCAGTTCTTAACCCAGCCTTCGAAAGGCAGACTTCTTCCTTTCATTCGAGAGCCAGAGGAACAGCCAGAGGTTCTTCTAGACACCCTTCAAGAGGAAGGGGATCCAGGGGAGGACGCGGTCAAGGAGGCAAGGCCTCAGGTCCACAACAGCAGAAGTAGATACTTCCAGTAGGAGGGAGATTACAGCTTTTTAGGGATCGCTGGACCTTCGATCCCTGGGCCCACAGCCTAAATAAGAATGGACTAGGTTGGAGCTGGAGCAGTCCTCCACCTCAATTTCCTCAATTCTTCCAACACTCAACCCCCGCTCTGGAAGAATATGTCCGAAAGCTCTTAGTCAAAAGAGTAATCCGGAAGTCTAAGTCCATCAAATTCCAAGGACGGCTGTTTTGTGTTCCAAAGGAGGACTCAGAAAAACTCAAGAGTCATTCTGGGCATATGCTGTGTCTATAGACTTGTCTGACGCTTATTGGCACGTTCCAATTATTCGTCACCTCTCCCCTACCTAGGCTTCAAGTTGCTTTGATAACTTTACGCCTTCAGAACCATGCCTTTCGGGCTAAACATAGCTCCAAGGATTTTCACGAAGCTCGCGAACGCAGCCGTCCATCAGTTATGCCTAAAAGGGGTCCAAGTAGTAGCCTACTCGGACGACTGGCTGGTGTGGGCCGCATCCAGGACAGTATGCATGCAAGCTTCTAAGATAGTGATCCAGTTCCTGGAACATCTGGGATTCAAGATCAACATCAAAAAGTCTCGTCTTTCTCCAGCTCAAAATTTTCGGTGGTTGTGAATCCACTGGAATTTCTAGTCACATCGACTTTCCATTCCTAGTAAGAAGAGGAAAGAAATAGCAGGATCTGTCAGGTGACTATTGAAATCCAAACGGATATCAAGACGCTGACAGGAGAGAGTGCTGGGCTCTCGACAGTTTGCTTCGATAACAGATCCAGTGCTAAGAGCACAGCTTAAGTATGCAACAGGAGGCTGGAGAAAATATGCATCAAACGCGAAGAAATGGCACCTGTCAGCAGTTCACATTCAAGAGTTCCGCAATGTGACAGCGGACGCTCTATCTAGGTTTACACCTATAGAGTCAGAATGGTCCCTTGACGCAGGATCGTTCTCCTTCATCTCGAGTCAAGTCCCAGAGCTGCAGATAGGCCTCTTTGCGACAAAAGACAACAAGAAAATAGTTCGTTACGTATCCCCTTACGAGGATCCGTTAGCGGAGGCAGTGGACGCTATGTCCCTGAGCTGGATCAGATGGTCCTGTATCTATCTGTTCCCTCCGCACACCTCCTTTTGAAAGTCCTCGATATGCTGAGATCCTTCAAAGGGAAAGCTGCAATAGTGGCCACAAGTGGCCAAATAGCGTTTGGTTCCCTCTGGCATTGGAACTACGATTAAAATTCGCTCTGCTACCGGATCCATCCCTGTCTCAGCGAGTACAGAAGTCGACTGTCTTCGCTCCATCACAGAAAACACGGAGCCTACATCTCATGATTTTCTCTCCTTAACGATGAGAAAAAGACTCGGTGTTTAAAAGTCGGTTTAGACTTTTGGAGGAAACCAGAAGACATTATGAGGCTTCAAGGAAGAAATAGCTATCCTTTGTCAAGGTGAAGAAACTGAAAGAAATCCCGACAGATTCCTATTTATCATTCTTCATTCTCCTTCATGAGCAAGGTTTAGCAGCCTACTCAATTCTATTGTTCAAGCCTGCCTTGACAAATCAGATACCATATGCCTTACAGGTCGACCTTTCTAACGACGTTCTTGGTCATTAGATATGATTCCTCATTGTGTATGAATAA
Organism: Palaemon carinicauda; assembly: GCF_036898095.1. NCBI lineage: Eukaryota > Metazoa > Arthropoda > Malacostraca > Decapoda > Palaemonidae > Palaemon > Palaemon carinicauda. The sequence continues at coordinate 55,973,599 of NC_090738.1, forward strand.
TGAACAATGAGGAATGGGCTTAGAAGGTTTTGAATTTAAGTCATATTTCTGTTTGTACTCGCCTTGGGGACCAGAGTTAGTGAATAGTGGCTCTCTCTACAGAGGAAGGCCACGTCCAGTTCTTGGAGGGAGAACTGATTCTATTTCCAGACCCAACGTTTCTTACCAGGAACAAGCTACCCACCAACAGGTGGGGTCCCTAGAGAATCTGCCCTCTGAAGGAAGATGCATCTCTATGTCTAGTGGAGTGCCTAAAGGTCTATCTTCATAGAACTTCAGACTTTATGGGAGGACAGCTGTTCAGAAGAGAAACCCTGGGTTCAAAGTTATCTATAACTAAGGGCGAAATTCACCCGTGTTATTCGCAGACGGATCCAGACAGTACACCCGTTAGTCATGATCCGAGGAAAGTTGCCTCCTCCATAAAATTTCTTTAATTATATGGACTTTGAACATCCTTGTTTGCACACCGGCTGGTAGTCATCCAAGGCGTTCTTTAAACACTATGCGAAGCAAGTGGAGCAACTTATGAGATCTGTGGTAGCAGCAGGTAGAATTCTTTAACCTTCTGTTTTAAGTCTGCGAGGAACAGTGTAATTAATTTGGGACGATTAATTAAAAGGGTGCGCGTGCAGTCACTGTATGTTACTACACGCTGAGCGATAGGTCACGAAAGTGTCCTTACGAACTGTTCCATTGACGTCGGTAATCTATAGCATAATACAGACACTTGTGCCAAGCGTTTTTTACGCTAGTGTATGTAAACAGTATACAGACTATATCATTATTATTAATAATTCTATTGAAGTGGCAAATCTGTTTCCTAGTAGATGAAACAATATTTTCTGTTGACAGTTTTTCTTTATGCTTTTACGCATATCATCCACATTATATAAATTTTATAAATGTTATCTGATATGTTCGTTTATTAAATTTTTCGCCCACACTCATTTTATTAGAAATGTACTGAGCATTAAGATTAAAATATGGATATTTTTATCACGGTATGTCTTTCGAGACTGTTCCCTGATTCAAGCAAAAGTCCACTCACTCTAACCCTTCCTTGGAAGGGTTGACGTGGTACCCTAACGGGTTGGTGGCAAAGAGGCAAAATTTGTTTCTATGTGGATACAACCATTATCCAATAGTTACTAAGAGTGGTCACTTTGCGGAAGGTGTCACAAATTCATTCTGACTATGGCGACTCTTATACAAACTTTGCTTTATAATGTATAGGGCGAGACCACTATACAAGCTTGTCATTTTGTCATCCATAAGTTTTTATGTACTCCTCGAGACTTTTCCAGAGTCCAGTATGACTCATCCCTGTAGGGGGCAGGAAGCACTAATATAGTTCATGCTTAGATGAAATGATGTATGACGGTAACATCATAGGTCTCTAGGTCTAGACGGACCAGGAAAATACTTTCTTGAGAGTACGGCACTGATTGGGAATCCACAGATACAGTAATGCTCTGGTAAACTTCCATCAGGACGACATGGCCTGAGCCCAAAAAACGGATTTTGAGCAAAGCGAAAAATCTATTTTTGGGTGAGGTAGCCATGTCGTCCTGATGGACCCGCCCTTCCTTTTTTTTGTAAAAAGGCTGGTTGACCCCTCCCTATAATACAGTATCTGTAGCACCTCGTATATCGCTACAAGGAATAAAGAGGGCGCTACCGCCTTCATCAGATACACACTGGAAACGGAATAGGAGAGATGCCTTATGAGCGGCTCTCTTTTCATTCTCGTTTCAGATTCTTGTAACTTTTCCCCCTCGAAGTGTTAATAATGTTCGGGGCGAAGATAGCTATGTGACGTGTCAAGAATACGTCCTCTGATCTTATGCGATATCCCTGTGAGATTATTTAGGGATATTCGCTCCAGGAGTTAAAATTCTGGATACCTTATGGTAAAATTCTCTGGGAATATCACTGTACCTGTAGTCAAATATACCCTAGAAAGCTACCTTATAGGAACTTCCATCAGGACGACATGGTTACCTCACCCAAAAATAGATTTTTCGCTTCGCTCAAAATCCGTTTATTGCCGAGGTCTTTTGATTAAGATTCTCTTTAACCTGGTGTAATTCTTCCCTTAATTTCCTTAACTCTTCGCTATCCGTTGTAAATGTTTGCGAAACTGGTGTTTGTAGTTCCTCTGGTGTTTGATCGTTCTCTTTATGGTAATTCAAAAAACCCCAAACATTATTAAGGCTCAGCTTTTTGCAATGTTTCTGCAGGAATATAGGATTATAACTTGCAGAACATGTGTACTTTATTAAGTCCGAGATTATACATTGAAACAGGGCTTGATAGGGGCTAAGACCACTTAAAGATGCCCTTATTTTACTAAAGTAAGCGCGAACTCGTACCTCTAGAAATAAAAATCATATTAAATGCATAAAAAATCAGAGTGTCTTTTCTGACCATATCTCTATTGGACATGAGAAAATTGGGACTAGTAACAAGCCTAAGAAAATATTAGACCACCCACCACTATTCTTTTCACCTCCTAGTTAATCTTAGCCAAAGGTCTAATTTTGGATGCGTGTTTTTCACACATTCTGTGAGTCTTATTTGCAATATTATATATACGATTAAATACAAAGCCTAACAATAACTTGCATTTTGTAGATGTTTGTAAAGACTTAAGATTAGTTAGCCCTGTTCTAAAGGTGATATACGCAGTCGGGTGTTCAATAATAGTAATAGATATTGCATAGACGTATTAAATTTGGTATCAACTCATCGTCTTGTGTACAGGAAGAGGATCCTCACCTTATGAGAAAGTAAATGAACAAGCAATATAAGTATGAAAAAGAATATAGGTATTCTACTGATCAATAAGATTTGATACAAGTATATGGAAAGTCATTAGATGAATAATAATAGACCAGATGGCGCTGATTAGACGCACGGGTTTTATTATAGGTAGGCTTTCCTGTCTTCCCTTTAATCTTTGGTTATAACAACTGAAGATGAAGAAAGTCAATGTTGGATGGAAAACTTTAGTGACGTCATGAATAAGAGGTATGAAAGCATGATGTTATTGATGTACGTGCCGCTGAGAAAGACCTTGATGTGCCCATGAAGGAATTCAATGTGTTTGAAGTCGAAGGTATCATTAAAAATCTCAAGAGATAGAAAGCCGTTGGATACGATAGAATAATTGTTGAGATGATATTGGCCGAAAATGAAGAGACTCCCAGAATATATACAAGATTATTTTGTTGAAGTAGCGTGAACAGGTAAACCCTGGTGAATGGAAGCTAGGATTGTTGGTGAAAAAAAAAAAAAAAAACCGACTGATTATAATAATTACAGATGCATTACATGTCCGACAGTTGTCATGAAAATATATAGTATGCTTATTCTAAAGAGATTTGAGAGAAGGATTGATGAAAATCTGATCGTGAGCAAGCAGCATTTAGAAAAGGTAGAAGTTGTAATGACCAAATTTTCCTTTTAAGAAATGTTGTACAGAAGTGTGTAGCATATAGAAATGCACTTTTGGTGGTATTTGTTGATTTTGAAAAAACATTTGATAGTGTACACCAACCAATTTTGTAGAGAGTCCTGCGTTATTATGGAATTCCTCTTAAATATGTAAATTTGAGTAAGTCTTTTCATGAGCATAGAAAGTGCAGAGTTAATGTTAGTGAAGTCATATCAAATGAATTTACAGTGAACAGTGGAGTAATCCAAGGGAATGTGTTGTCACCTATGTTGTTTATCCTTATCATGGATTTTGTAATGCACAAAACAGTTTGAGATGGTGCTGATAACGCTGTCCTTATTAGCAGAACACCACAAGATTTGCAATGCTTGCTTACCAGAATGCATGAAATATCATGTGAGGTAGGGCTCAAAATAAATAAAAGAAAACCAGAGATGATGAGAACGGAGTATGCAATGTAAGATTAAAGGAGAAATGATTAATAAGGTGAAATCATTTGAATACTAGGAACTATGATCTCATATACTGGGTCTGTAGAATTAGAGTTTGATGAAGGATTGAAAAATGCAAATCAGACAAGGGCTTTGTTGAGTAAAATTTGGAAAGCAAATTGCATGAAATTACATACAATAAATCAGGCTATATATCAGTTTAGTGAGATCGGTGTTACTGTTTTAGAACCAAGAATATTGGGAGTTGAGTGACAGGACAGGATTAGAAATGAAACTATAAGAAAGATTACTAGGGTGCCATATGCAGGTGAGATTATGGTGAAGGGTAGTTGTAGATGGCTTTGTCATGCTCTTTGTACTCCCAAAGGAAATTAGTTCACCAAACTTTTAACTGGACTCCACAAGGCACTAGAAGAGTTGGAAACCCAGGCTTACATGGCTCAGGATTATGAAGCATGAAGTATGGGATGATAAATGGAGAAGTATTGATTTAAAAACTAAAGACAGAGACAACTGGCGAGATCTAACCGAGACCCTTTGCGTCAATGGTCATAAGAGGAGATGATGATGATGATGCTTAAAGTTTTATAATCATCTGAACCAAACATCTATTTTCAAAGGTATGGAAACATGCAATAGAAGTACCAATAGAAAAGCTAGGCAAATATCCCAGTAATCCAACCATTTATCCACCAATTTAAGTGACCAGTTGTGTTTGTAAATTATGGGAAAATATTGTAAATAGTAGACTGTATTGGTGTTTACATCTTAGTAACAATTTATCAGCTTTACAGTTTGACTCACAAACAGTTTGAACATACTCAGAGTCTCTTTCACACCAAGAATATTATACAAGGAGAGGTTTTGAACAATTGCAAATCACAATAGCCAATTTTTACAACGAAAGGCAGAGATACTTCTTGGGTACTAAAATGTTTAGATAATAATGGTTTTGAAGACACATTCTATTTTCATTAGAAATCTTATTGGTGAAAGAACATTACAAACTTTGACAATATTTATTCAGAATCTTTCAACCTTGACTGTCTTGGTTCAAGTGGGAAATTTTTTCATTAACAATTAATAACATTGTTGAGATGCCACAAGGAGTACAAAATAGGTTTTATATAGGCGACCGTAATTTTGACCTACTTTGTTTTTACCTTGTAGGTTTTTTTTTTTTTTTTTTTTTACCATAATGTCACTCCTTTATGTCAATATGTCCGGTTTTATAATGGTAAATGCTGGGCAACATTTATTCCAGGATTTTTACCGTTTTTACGGCAAATTTGTAAGTGTATACAATCCCTGCAATTCTCAAAATCACCGCTATTGACAAAAATACCCCATTCTTAATTTGCCGACTCTACTCATGTAGACTTATTGAACCTTTATCTATCAATTTATAAAGAAAGAAGTAAAAGCATCTTCAAGAAGTGAAGGCACAATTATTAGCCTATGATGAGATGCATAGAAATTTTGTAAAACTACGTACTGAGGGTTCTGAAAATTGTAATAAAGTTGGCTGTGCAGTTGTATTAGTAGACTTTGAAACAATGCATTTACTTTTACAGAAGAGTTGCCATATCTCTTGGGGTAGCTTTTACATTATGAGGCACTGATTTTACCATATATTTAGACTCATTGATTGCATTAAAGGCTATTAGATGCTACATCCAATGTCATCCAATTGTTTAATGAATTCATGGTTGGCCCTGGAGACTAGCTGTAAAATCTGAATTTTTCCTTTTCTCCAGGATCCCTGCTTATGTAGGTATCCCAGGTAATGAATTTACTGACCAAGAAGAAATAGCTGTAATAACTAAAGACATCACCACATTCCAACATATTGCTCATCCAAATATGCAATGGGTTATTAAGCACCTTGGTGTTTCTAGTTTTTACCAGAAATGGATGTATAAGAAAATTAGACCAAACATTGAAAATTGGCCCTCAGTTTGTCAGCTAAAATATAAAACTGATATGGTATTGTTCCAGATGAAGATTGGTCACACTCGCTTACCCCTTGGATTTGTTTTAAGGGGAAGGTAATTGCACTAATCTGTGTAGCTATAGTGTGATTCTCAGTATGTTGCTAAGAACACATTTTAGTATCTCAAAAAATTACAGCAAATTATTTCAAATTAACTGTAGCGCTGGCTGACCCCTTATATTCCAGTGTTTTGAAGTTAAGCCTAAATTTAACATTCCCCTTCACTCCTGATTGGAGATTGAACATAAAATAGATATATTTTCATATGTTTTCCGTGGCAGCAATGCAACAGCGTCTATCCACCATGACTGGTTACTGTCATTTGAATACGTTCTGATTTACTTCTTCTAATTTATTGATCAATGGCTAATGGTGAATCCTTGCTAATATTTAAAGAGATGATGTTGTTGTACATACTCTTATTTGGTATCTACTGAAAATAAAAGATTTTAATGGAATCTTGGATATTGTTTTGTGAGTCATATCATGTACATAGTATGTTTTGTTGTGTGAATTTACTTCATTTTAAGGATTGCTTTTAATTAGATTGTCTATTTTTTTTTAATTTATAAGATCATCCTATTGGCGATGGCACTGAATTGCCTCAGCGTCGCTATGCTATACCTTTAATAGGAATTATCAGTATCATAAAAATATAGAAGCTCCTTTTTGTAAATCGAATGTAGAGGATATGAGTAATGGATTTGCTAGTAAGGGTTTAGAAGAGGTAAATATTTTTACCAGAGAGAGAAAATTTTATGACATGACTACAACCCTAAGGTAAATCTAGTTTAGTCATTCACTTGCTATCAGTTGGACATGTGAGGCAAATTTGCCCCCGTTTCACCATTCCATTTTGTTGCTTTAACATATAAAAATTTCTATTGTTGCAAATTCCTCCTCAAATATATTACATAGTGCACCGACCAAAATATTGTCATATCTAATTTCCCATACTCCTGACTGGAAGAAGACAGCACGTGGCATGAAGAGAATCATATCATTCTTTCCTTTTGAAAGACAAAATACTGAATGATAGAAGACCCATTTCTGATAGATGTGATGTGTCGACAGGAGCCCATAAGAATGTTGTAAAGTTCCAATTATATCCTCAGAGGAAATTCATTTCTTATCGTTTCAATACCCAATAGATTTTATTTCAGGTGGATCAAATGATTAGATACCCATATTAGGTAAATGATAATAGTTGTCAAAGGAAATAAAATTGACAAAATTGCATCATTGCATTAAAATATGAAAGTAGCCTAATCATGTTACAAACATTAACAATAGGCATTGGTTTTTATATGGGATGTAATAACAAGGTCAAATTTAAACAACCTTCCTTTAGGTTAATGTTCAAATCGTTAATAAACACAGATTCCGCTGTACACTGCTTTCGAATTTAGAATGATTAAACATTTTCTACCACTTCTGTTTTTTTCGATTGGTTAGAAATTTCATTTATCATATGAAATAACTTTCCAACTCTTCAGTGTTCCTGTGTAGATCAATCTGCAAGAATCAGATACAATATTCTTACACAGGTCCGTTCGGATTGCCTCCACTTACCTAGGCTATTCCTAACTTCCAGTATACCACTCTCATTTCAGGAAGAGACTCTGAACTATCAAAGCTTTCATAAAGAAAATTGAAATAACTATGGCAGAAGGCTGCCTAACTGACACAAGGAAGATTATCCTTCACAATCAGCCTTGGTGGTATGGCAGAGTATGAGGTGGTAGACGATGACGAGTATTTGATCATCAAGACATAACCAGCATTTAAGATCACCTCCCTTTTAATGAAAGAATGTCGAGATGCAGTTGCTTGGCTTCACGGTACACCCTGGAACATTTATTTTTCATGTTAAAACCTTGTTTCGGACAAGAGAGCTCAAGATCTGGGGAATAATTTTAGTCCTGGTATGTTTCAAAATTTTTCTCATACATTTTCTATTGCTTATTACTTCAACCCCATTGCTGTGATTTGTTTTTACCAAAATCATTTACGGGAGTTGTAGTGGTCTTGCCAACTACCCGATAATGTTTGGACGAAAAGAGTGTCAATATTCTCATATTGGCACGCAGAAAATTTGGCTTTCAAGTCCCAGAGGTTAGCTTGTGTTTCGATATAGGATTCTCCGTGTTCTCTCCAGTTTGGTCTGCCAATATGATTAAAGGACTGAAGTAGGGATAATTGTATTCTTGAAATGCTCTCAGTCCCATCAAGGGTACCCTCCCACCATGGTAGGGTAGGGAATGGGCATTTGGGAGTCGGCTTTCATAGGTCTCGTTAGTGGAGGAATTAAAACTATGAAAGGCCTGTGGGGTCTCTTTTAAGATGTCACAGTCTAAAGTATGCTTTCTCTTAAACTTATTTTTTCCATATGTTATTGTTATGCTGCCCCCCCCCTCCCGCACAAAAAAAAAAAAAAAAAAAAAAAAAAAAAGTGAATGTCATTAATAATATTTCCTGCACCCCTGGAACAAATGGCGAACCTTCGACACTGTTGGTGACTTTTGCTAATTCAAATAAGGAAAAATCTGTTGAAAACCAATGCAATAAAAAAATTGTTTGGCCAACACTTCTGTGTCCAGTGTTATTACACTGAAATCTTTTCTTCCCTCTTACGTAGGACCCAAGGGGCTAAAAGCTTTGGAGGTAAAAAACGAAAACATGAAAGTTCTGTGCCGTGTTTATTTCCCGCAATACAGATTGTGAAATATCGTAGAACCTTTTAGTACCTTTGATGAAAATTGAAAGGCTGAAATTAAAAAGTTTAAAATGCTGGTATTCTTTCAAGTCTTTTGGAGGAATTTCTGTTTCGTAAGAGATTGAGAATGAAAATAATTTTTTTTTCTTAATTACTATGCTCTTATATGCATGGAACAAATGAAAAAAAAAAAAAGAGAGAGATGTCCTTATATTAAAAATCCGTTATATTTTGCTGAAATATCAAATTTATTTGCAATGACAGATACATTTTCTGTGTAGTAAATTTCCTCCAATTATATACTATAATTTTGGGGTAAGTCTTATTTTTTAAGTAGGATTCATTACAAAATAGTTATAAGCATATTCAAAGAAATTTTGCAGTGCAAAAGCATCACTTACAGGCATATTATTACGTTTTAGAGATTCATGACCCATATCAAAGTCTGAATGAACGAAGCTGACCACCCAGATCTTCATTTTTTTTTTCTCATCGTCAGACTCAAGAAAACATACAGCGGAATACTTACTTGCAACGTAGAAGTAGTTGATAAAGTTACATTATTGGGTCCGTTTTATGAGAAATGAGACAATGTATAAAGAACAAACGTTCACTTTTTTTTCAGTGTTTATTCTTACTTCGTCAAAGCTTTCTTGCATCACCAAAGCTTTCTTTATAATAGGGGCTTTAAGTCACGATAATAATGTTGTTTATTTGTCATCATAAAGGGGGGTAAACTCTAATAGATTTTATAACTGATAAGATCATCTTGAGTTCATATAAGGATGCAAGTCCAAAACTTTCTCCTCTCCGCGCACTTCCTTAAATGTGTATCAATAACCATTCATGTTACAGATGCAGTGAACGATCTCCTCTTCTTACGAAATATGGTTACAAGGAGAAAGTGATTTGGCGTTGTGTTGGGCTTTAATGAATGAGCCGTGGAGCCCCCATGTCTTGTCGATGCGAAAGGTCCCGTCGCTTGACACGAGTTTTGTGGGGTTATGTGCTGGGTGGGTGGGGGGGGGGGGGGAATACAAATTTGGTCTCGTGAGGAGTCTGTCTCCTTTGCTGTTTCACGGAAGATCCAGAGACCGTGACATGTGTGCATGTGTGAGAGTTGGAGAGAGAAATTGTCGATATATCTTTTGCATTCAAATTTCCCTCCCATTATAGGTGTCGTTCATGTACAGTATGTTAATGTATCTGATATTTGTTTAATCTTTTTATTTCAGATATTCGTTCTTCAGCAGACTTTTTTTCTTGCACTACATTTCAAATATATATAAGAAAAACTTATGTAGGCTAAATATCATTGTAGCGACAACACGGTACATCCTAGCACAATATTATGTTTAGTCAATTTCAATAGTACAAATGTAAAACAAGTAGTTCTTTGCTGGATTTAAACCTTTTAATTAAGATGAGTTATGTATTTTGACATAAAACTGGTTTCCAATTACTTGTGAAAATGTGAACTCTCAAAGGATTTCGATTTCATTCCCCATGTTGCAGTTAAACATTACAAATTGATTATAAATGAAGGTTTATTTGTGTTGGATGTCTTTTGGCCTTATTTCATAGAAAACTCTCTCCAGGTATGAAAATTTGAAGGAAAATACAGAATTTTCTCAATTGTTAAATCTGAAATGAATTTATAAATAATTGCCTATTTGCCCTCAATTTGATTCTACTGAGGACTCGCCTGTCTACAGTACCTCTCTAATTCTATGGATGATATTCCTAAATTGAATCACGTAGAAGTGATAGTGCCGTCAGTGCACCTCACACAGATCACTGTGGGCATTACTGTAAGATTTTTTCAGCGTCCCCTCGGCCTTTAGCTCCACCCACTGTGTAGCCTTCTACTCTACCTCCGTTTCCGCTTCTTTTCTTCCATCCAGCTCTCCAACCTATTTCAACTATTAGTATAGGCTGCTTCATTGTGCAACGGCTTGTTTTTCCCAAGTTATACGGGGGCATTGAATATCCTCCTAGCCCCAGCGTAGGTCCATATGTAATGTATAAGAGTGGCTTTATCGCATAACTTATCTAAAGAAATCAGTACGTTTATTCTGGATCATATTTGATGTTGGAATTCAAGGTTATAAAGAGTTTGATAGATATGCGAAAAATGACGCTAAATTACCTATAAAGACATATATCAACATATCATTAAAAACTATAAAAGAATTAGAAAAAAATTAGAATTGGGGCCATCATCCTTCCAGTTTGAGAGAAGGACTGGAATTGTTTCATGTCGTCTGCCTGTTGGACACACTTGACAGCACAGTTATACTTTAGAATGAATTAGTGTGCCAGTGTGTGCTCACACAGACATATCTTTGTCAGCAGCTCATTTTCTGGTGCACTGTTCAGTGTAACGCTGAGCTAGAGAGATTCCACATTCAAGAAAACCCTGTCTCAGAAATTTCAGGGGAGGAGGCATATATTAAAGCCCTTATTTGTTTTTTAAAACTCCTATCTTTTTAATGAAATGTGAATTATTTTCGTCGTCAAATCTATTTTTATGCAAGTGTTTATAATTTTGAATAGTGCACATAAATGAAAGGGTGTGTGATAACTTTGATATATATATATATATATATATATACATATATATATGTATATATATATATATATATATATATATATATATATATATATATATATATATATATATACATATATATATATATATATATATATATATATGTATATATATACATGTATATATATATATATATATATATATATATATATACATGTATATATATATATATATATATATATATATATATATATATATATATATAATGTATATATATATATATATATATATATATATATATATATATATATATATATATATACTGTATATATATATATATGTGTGTGTGTATGTATGTACTGTATGTCTGGATGTACAGTATATGTATTATTATTTATACTTTATGAACTTAATATTACAAAAAACTTACAAAAGTAAAAATACATCATAATTTGTATACAATAATCTTGCACAAGACAGATTTAATTTAGCGAAAATATTATGTCCACAAAAATATATGAACATACAAACAAATTCTGATTAATAACATGGTAATACCACTCCAAATCTATTTATTATCATTATTTCTCGTAGAAATCCAGGATTTCAAATACATAATTACAAAGATCTATTGGGTTTCCTTCATTCAACAAGTTTACAATGTCTGAGTAATCAAGGTTAGGATATTTCGCACGAATATGTGCGCTAAGCGGAAAATGTAATAGTATATGTTCCTCATCCTGTACCTGACTTTCCGCACATACACAAATACGTAACTCACGCGGGATCCTACTCCACCTTCCTAATTCTATTTTCAAACTATGTGACATCAGTCTTATCTTTGTTAAAGCTTGTCTCTTGGTATCAGGAATATACATTTCTCTTTTATACACTCTGTGATATAATAGTCCCTTATTAAGTTTTGATCTACATGTATCATACTGTACTTCGTTGCATCTAAAGGTTTGTCTCTTATTAATGACCGAATATTTTCTAATGACTGTCCTCTATCCTCCCCCCTTACACAACTCACTAAAAACTTGTAGCCTGGTGTACTGTTACTTCTACACATTTCAAATCCAAAATGAAATGGTTCGTCCAAATCTACATTCTCTAATTTAGATGTTAAGAAATTTTTCATTCTTTTCACAATTTCATATTGTAGAGAGTTTAAACCTGCTTCAACTAAGCATAGAGGTACCGATATATTGCTTCTAACACCAAGTAGTATTCTTACTACTATCGTTTCCAGAGGCCGAGTAATAGTGTTTTTTTTTTTTAAACAACTCCTAAAATAACTGATGGATTTCCATGATATCAAAGCAGGGAGCGCTTCATACAATGGCCTAATTTTGGGAAATATTGTGCATTGCCAATTACATTTCATTAACTTTTTTACTTAAGAAAATGAGGCTAAAGCCAGTCTTAGCCACCCACACATTCGCAAAAGTGATGACGTCCCTCAGTGACGTTGTTATAACGTTTCTTCCCCTGTACCTCCCATCCCCCGAATTGTTAAACGCCTGTTTAACTCCATAGGTAATTGTCATATGACCTACCCCAAGCAATAAGAAATTCTTTGTCAGTAAAAGTTCAGCATACCTGGTAATGTGATTCGTGACTTTAGACTTTACCTAAACACAAGACCAACGTTTTATATCTTACCCACTCACTTACATTGAAGATCAAGAATGAAACTTATGACAGGAGACGAAAGAAGCCATGCTAACCCTACACTTTGCACTTCAAGCGAGTGTTGGTAAAGCAATAGAAATATAGTTTTCTTTAGGTTAAGCCGTATGACTCATTCTTCCATACAGCACAGGTTACTCGATACATCAATTGCCAGGAAGAAAATGACAGAGAGCATTGTTTGATATAATTTATCATATTAATTTCACCAGAGAGAGTAACTTGAATTCCTTAGAAGGTAGACTTCTAAAATATGTTTCAAATAAGGGCATTGGCATCGGCCATTTGATAAATTTTGAAATCATATATATATATATATATATATATATATATATATATATATATATATATATATATATCTGTGTGTGTGTGTGTGTGTTCATACATACATAAGATTTATTATATTTCAACCTATAGTTTAAAAATATATTTATTTACGTTATAAGTACCAGTACCTATTTTTGTTACTTAAAAGGTATGTGACAAATATTGTTGCGACTTTGTCACTGGAATTATACCAGACTTCAATTAATGAACCAATCAACCTTACTTTGAGAAATACATTGACATTGTCTACATGCCAAGCTGATATACTCGTATCAAAGTATTCATTAGCTTTGCTTTTCCAAAATAATGTTATCACCAATTGCTGGAAACCATAGATTTATGAGGGATGAAAAAAAAAATGGACACTTATATATTCTACTCATCATCACTCTCAAGGAAAAAAATTGTTTTCTATTTCTACTATTGTTTTTATTTTATTTTTTTTATTTTACTTTATTTTTTAGTCGCAAATCTAAAATTTGTAGGAGTCCGAGTAGAATATCTCTCAGTGCGATTCCACACCCCTGTTTTAAACCTCTTCTATTATGTTTGATCATTTGTGTTAACCATCTAATCATTATCTACCACCATAAAACATTTTATTGCTCTTCCGGCTCATTTTATATGTGCAGTACACAGTCTTTCCTAACAGGGATTTACTCGGTAGCCTAATAACAATGGAAATGAAGGAAAGAAGGCAAGAAGGAAGGGGGGGGGGGGGGGTACTAGGATAGCCATAGGTGTAACGTTCGGAAGGAAGGGAAGAAGTTCCTCTTTTTTCTAAGAGTAAACGGGTTAATTAAGCACATCTGTCAATTCATTGTACCACCAAAAAGTAGGCCAATGTTTGAAACATTCATTGCTGTAGTTTCATGGAAATTCATAAGCCGATTTGTTAGATATTTGGGAAAAACACTATTACACGGCCTCTGGAAACGATAGTAGTTTACTGTAACTCTTTTCTATGCCTCCAACATTCGACGTCAACCAACTTTCAGAACTGTATAACAGGGATGACATCACAGCTGCATGAAATACTTTCATTTTATAGCAAAATGGAATGGTGGTGTTTACAGCACGAAATATTGAAAACCTGCTAACCAACGAAGATGACTTATCATGTCCCTCCAGTATAGATTTCATTTTTGCATCGTCTAAAAACCAAGCCCCTAGATACAAATACTGAGAGCAATATTCAACTTCTAAGTTACCTTTCTATCTCCATTAATAACAAAATATTTAGTCGTGGATGAGTTAACCCCCATGCCATACTCCTTACAATAGTCCAATAGTACTTCAAACTTTTTCATACACATTTCACGAGATGTTGCAACTACAACTGTGTCGTCCATCAGAAGCAAGGCATGTAATCCTCCTAAAACCCATCGGTTCCTATTCTTTCTTTTATCATATTTTTAATTTTATTTATATAATTTACAAATAACAAACAACTCATTGGTGCCTGTTGTCGCACTCCAACCGAAGATTCCACAGTAGCAGACTTTAAGAGGTTTTTTGTATCTTTGTACATACCCTGGATTGCTAAAAGCATGAGTTTACCACACCCTATCGACTTTAAGTATTCTAGCATCTTTTTTCGAGGTACTTTATCATATGCCTTATTATAGTCCACAAACAACACATACAACTTCTTTTTCTTGTATTGGACAAAATCAATTAATAAACACAAAGCCATTATTTGCTCAACACATCCCCTTCCCTTTTGTGCCCCTGCCTGGCACTTATCAATGAAACACCATAGTGATAATCTATTCATTAGCAGCATGTCATATATTTTGGCAAGTGAATTCATAATACTAGTTCCCCGATAACTGCTGCACAGTGCTTGGGCTTTATCCCTAAACCCCATACCTCATCATCAATGTCAATACCTAAATTCATTACAGTAATTCTACCTTAAATGGTATAAGTATGAGATGGTAACTTTTTAGCTAATGTTCCTTTCTTTATAATTAACTATTTAAGCTGGTTTTTGCCTACTGTGATTTTCTCAAATCCCTTTTTATGCTTATTATTATTGGCCAAGTTACAACCCTAGTTGGAAAAGGTGCAATACTCCTTACAGACTTCTATACCTATTTTTTGCAAGTATTATTAAAGGATACCAACAATTCCAGTGCTGAATTATCTCACAATCTTCCTAATTGCAATATTTCCTTAGCAAATCAACCGTCATCTATTAACTTTGCTCTCTCTCTCTCTCTCTCTCTCTCTCTCTCTCTCTCTCTCTCTCTCTCTCTCTCTCTCTCTCTCTCTCTCTCTCTCCCAGACTGTCGAATGTACTCAGCCAGTTGCTTTTTAAGTGTTACCGTTTATTAAATAGCTTATTTGACGATGAACTTACTTGTAGATCAACGTGATTATGGATTTAAACAAACTAGGAATGTGAGGTTGGATGGCAAGTCTCACCGTCTATAATACTAGAGTTCTTAACAAGATAGAGTGAGTGAAAATATTAGTCGAATGAAGGTTTTAAACATGCAACTCTTGACCTTGATGTGGGCTCAGTTTTTTTCTTCCATATTTTGAATAGCAACAGTTCCAAAAGTGTTCCTACAGTAATATCTTTGGTTCGACTCATGTTTATTTTCACCCTATACTAGGCCATATGGCCAAAATCTTATCCATTGACAAAATACGCCAAGATATAAGAATGAGAATGTAAATTGAATAAAATGCATAAAAAGTTGAACAATAAAAGAAATGATAGAAAAACCTTGCCAGCTAACTAGCATTGTCAAACAACCCACAGCCAAAATTTGTACTTGAACGCAAAGTGGTCATAAACACAAAGCAGGTAAACAGAAATTACATAATTCTGAATTGGTCAACAATGTTTGTGATAATGAAATTATCCAATTCATATAGAGAGCACTAATATCAAAAACATAACCAGACTTTATCTTTATAATACTAGATGCTATGATATTTCCCTTTACGACATCTCTACAGTAGACCAGCTCTTTAGAGATCTTCCAATTTATCAAATCATTATATTCATTCCTGTGAACAAAAGTACATTGGACATATTACCAACTCGAACACAATATTTGTGTTGGTTTAATCTCGTGGCCAGCATTTTACCACTTTGACCGATATATTTCAAATCTCAACCATTACATGGAATTTCATATATGCAACCTACACTATTACATGGAGAGTTCTTTATCAAAATACATCTTTTAGTAGAAGAATTTCTAAAAACAACATTAACTTTAAAACATCTTAGAACTTTGAGTAGGCAGAGAAAACCATCTTAATAAAGTGAAACTAATAAATTATCATGATTAAAAGCTCCTACATTGCCAATTACATCATAAATTTTTTGGCGTTTTGTAATGCTATGTCAACTAAGAATTTTGGATACTACAAGCTAAAAGCAATAACACATAATCTTAAAAACTCATCATCTAAAAATTCTGGACAACAAACTCTAAGAGCTCTCAAAAACATCAAGGGAAAAGCAGAGTTTTATTTTAATATGATGGATAGAATAAAAGTGAATGTAAGAAGATACATTAGTGGGTTTTATAAAAACACTAAACTTAAATCTATTATTATGTCTATGAACATTTACGTCTAGGAAATGCAGAACAGAATTTCTTTCTTCCTCAATTGTAAAATTAATAGAAGGAACTGATGAGCTCAGCCTATATAAAACAACAGATACATCTTCATTAAAAGGCCATATACAAAAAATGTCATCAACATACCGAAACTACAAAACTCTTCCAGGCAAAATATTCACTGAAAGCGTCTTCTAGTAAAAAAATTCCATATAAATACTACTTAAAATAGGTGACAAAGGGTTACCCATTGCCACCCAGATCTTTCTTCATAAACATTCCCATTAAAAATAAATCTACATTCTTTGATGCACAGTTTGATTAATTCTAACATAGTATTACATGGAAGAGAAAATTCATAACTAAGCAACTCTTCAGTTAAAAAATCTAGTAAATGATTAACCGGAGCTTTTTATATATTTTATCCTATTTTACGAATTGACATCCTTCAACTATATCTCACTTTTTATTGTACCTTGAAGAAGTATTTGTTAAAATTCACTTAAAGTACTAGGTTCTAAAGTGTTTTATTATTTCCTACTGAATTTTGATGTGTATCAAGTCATGTGATCCTTGTGACAGTTAAGCATATAACAGAACTTTTAATGAGATTATGTGACTGAGTCACATGGCTCCAGAATAAAATACTTGTATTTGCATTCCGTGTTAAAACTGTTAAAAAGGCAAAAGTTCTTTTAAATTAGGAGGAAACTGACTCAGAATGTCTTTCTATAGTGATTTTTTAATCATTATTCCAACCTCATATTTTTAGTGCTATAAACGTTTGGATATAAGAGATATCTATATGATTATTCATGTTGATATATCCTATAAAGCTGGTCCGTGCTTTCAGGGTTCGGTGAGGTCTCAGGGTAGAACTCTTGGCATTCCAAGAATAATGGTGATTTTCTGTCTCAGGAAGATATTGTCTGCCAGTATGCAAATCCTTTTAAAATTTAGTACAGCAGTAACAACACCCCATGTCATCATATTACTACGGGTATTTTATCGATTGATGAGGACAGAATTATTTATGGTGATGTGAGGGCTTAGGACTGATAGATGCAAGAGAGCAGGATAGAGCTCTAAGAGGGAGGGTGGACAAATTAGGGAAATACCTATGCATATTTTCTCCTGATCATGTGAGAGGTATAACCTTTGGGTCATACAGGGAAGAGGCTATCACCATCGCAAATACGTTGGAAACCTCTTCAAATATTGATAGCAATGGAGACTGGGTGTGCTTTTATGTAGCTAAGTCACCTGAAAATTATATCATATTCTTTATAGATATGGTGTTAGCCCGGAGATATACAGTAAGCACTTCCTGACTTTCTTCAAGAGTAATAAATCCTTTGAATTATTCAAATTCATGACACCAATACAACCAGATTCATCGTAAAAGTGCGAGTTATATGTTTATTCTTCATACATTCGGTTAGTCATTATGGAGTATGGCATACGTTACAGAAAGTAAAGACCATGTTTTCCACCAGTATTTTAAGGCTGAATGAGGGAATACTAGCTAATTATTATTTCACTCGCTTGATGAGGAGACACAACTCTTAGTGGAAAGGAGGGAGAAAAAGTGAGCGATTACACATAAAGAATGCATCAGAATGAGGGATAACTATGAACATTCCTGAGTCTAGTTATTAAAAATAGTCATGATAGGGGATGTCCCACGTTTGCATAAGTTTATTTATATCCATGACGGTGAGTTAACTTCTATTTTCTTTTCTTTCATTTATTAATTAGGGACGTGAATTATTCATGGGATTAATTTATTCCTTAGTGAAGGTGTCGTCATGAGTCTAATGAGTTATTTGTTTTATACCTTATCAGGCTTCCAACCGGACCATTTATCTCAGCAGTGGAGGATGAAAACTAATAAATCTAAAGCGTGGAGCGCAGTGAGGTTGGGATTCAAGAGAGCTATGATGACCTTCAAGAAGTTCACAAGAATGACATTAGAAGCATTCTTACAAATCCGATTAAAGTTTGTATGATAGGAGAAATGAGAGATACATGCCTATAAAAAGATCAGTCTGGTTGTATAGGATAAATAAAATACTACTTTTAAAATATTACTTTCACTGTCCGATGTTATCGTATCAAGTATCATGGCTTATCATCATCACGAGACATTCCTACATCTGTTTATTCAGGTGTTATCGTATCAAAGAAAGATAATAGGATAAGCAAATAAATTTACCAACACTCTTAACATTAATAATAATAATAATAATAATAATAATAATAATAATAATAATAATAATAATAATGATGATAATAACAATGAATATTGTAATAATTTTATTACCAATAATTTCAAAACATAACGATAAATTTAATAATTTCCATAATAATTATTGAAGTTTGAATGATGGACTCGTATTATTATTATTATTATCATTATTATAATAATAATAATAATAATAATTATTATTATTATTATTATTATTATTATTATTATCATTATTATTATTATTATTATTATTATTGTACTGGGTTGTTCAATAGGATAAGCAAATAAATTTGCCAACGCTACTAACAATAATAATAATGATGAATATTGTAGTAATTTTATTAACAATAATTTCAAAGCATAACGATAAATTTAATAATTTCCATCATAACTATTTAGGTTTGAATGATGGACTCGTATTATTATTATTATTATTATTATTATTATTATTATTATTATTATTATTGTACTGGGTTGTTCAACGATAGGCATTAGCCGTAACAGTTGTTTATTGTTAACAAGAAGTTTCAACCTGAAATATATATTCCAGGTAATACAAAATAATATAATGCCACCAGCTATACAAATGTTGAATTCCCCCCCATTTAATCAATAATAATAATGATTATTGATATTCCAGGAAATACAAAATAATATAATGCCACCAGCTATACAAATCTTGAATTCTCCCGATTTAATCAATAATAACAATAATGAGTATTGTAATAAACAATAATTTCAAAATATAATGATAACTTTAACAATTCCCATAATAACTATTTAAGATTGAATGATAGACTCGTAGTTAGGTATTATTTCACTCACTTAATGGGTTAGCTTAGGTTAGGTTAGGTTAGGTTAGGTTAGGCTTAAAATTCAATGGTTAGGTTAGGTTAGGTTAGGTTGGGTTAGGTTAGGTTAGGTTATGTTTGTGTTGGGTTAGGTTAGGTTAGGTTGGGCTAGGGTTGGGTTAGGTTAGGTTAAGTTAGGTTAGGTTAGGTTAGAGAGAGAGAGAGAGAGAGAGAGAGAGAGAGAGAGAGAGAGAGAGAGAGAGAGAGAGAAAGATACGTTAGGGATAGCCAATGAGGTTAAGAGAGGGGTGGAGTTAGGTTAGGGGTAGTTAATGAAGTTAAGAGAAGGGGGTGGAGTTAGGTTAGTGATAGACATTGAGATTAAGAGAAGGGGGTGGAGTTAGGTTAGAGATAGCCAATGAGGTTAAGGGAGGGGCTGGAGCTAGGTTAGAGATAGCCAATGAGGTTAAGGGAGGGGCTGGAGTTAGGTTAGGGGGGCACCCTTATGGATCGGTTTGAACTGGTCCTTATGGATCAATTCTTGTTTGAAGTGGTCCTTATGGATCCAAAACGTGCTATCTACCCTACTATATATATATATATATATATATATATATATATATATATATATATATATATATATATATATATATATATATATATGTATGTATGTATGTATGTATGTATGTATGTACCGCTTAACTCATATCCAGTAAAAATAATGAAGTTATGAGGGAAAATAAAAAAGAAAGCCAATATGGCAAATTGTCACATAGGCAAAATCAAACTGTACTTAATTCAAAATAAAAAGATAGCCTTAATTTACGAATATTTTGATAAATTATTGAACAACAGTGTCTTTATGAATATCATTATTCTTTCCATAATAGGCAAAATTGGAAATGACTAAAAAAGGAATAAAACAGGATGGCCTGAAAAAGCATGAGCTTTGTTGGACAAATATCGTGTAGGAATTATAATACATACTGTATTGTTATACTGCCATCAACAACATAAACTAAAAAAAAAAAATCTTCCAATTGAGAAATTGAGATAAGTGCCAAATTATTAAATGCTCATCAGTATAAACAAACACTGAAACATGGAAGTAATGAATTTTATCTGAACAATACACATGCTTCATTATATATTTTGTTTTATCTCAATGCCTTCTTCAGCATCCTGCTCAAATGTTATTGAATTATCAAATGCAACACCATGGCACTGGTCACACATGGATGAGTATGATAAACCAGCCCTCCAACATTTGCATTGATGGCGGCAACCTCTGTGACAATTACAGCTGACTAAATGTAACAGGTCCTATGGAGCTGGAAGTTTGGTTGAATGGATTGGTTTCAGTCCAGTTCCACAATTCTCCCATCCCATTCGACGAGAGAGAAGGTTACCATGCCAATGATGCACTTGGAAAAACACCCTAAATGAGTGCAAATGAGCTGCATCACTTGTTGGTGGCAATGCGGATAGCTGAAACTCTGATTTAAGAGACACCTTTGTTACATTTGTCTTGTATGCATAAAAGCAATACTTATCCAATGTTTGAGATTTGTCAGCTCACTTCACAGAAAGGAGTAAGGCTTCAGCAACTTTGACCACTTTAATCTTTAGATGCTTCTGGGTTATCAAATACAGACACTGAGTCATACACTTTTTTCCCTTTCCCACATATAGCTGATGTTGTGTCGCAGCCTGTAACTGCGTGGAGAAATAGCAGATGTTGCCAAAGGTGCCCCTGTTACCTTGAAGTTTGTTAATATCTGAGGTCTTGTTGGGATTTCAGACTTTATGACGTATAATGAAAAGAATTTTCGTGGATGACCTAGAAAAGTGATAGGATAAGGACAAGCAAGTCTGTGTCTTCACCTACTACTGCTACATTATGTCCAATATCTTCTAATGTCCAAGTAGTTTGGACAGTGGTCGTATCTGCACCATCCTTGGTAACTATAGCCATATTAACAGCAAACTGCAGGTGTTCCTTCAGCTTATTGATCAATTGTATCTTGTTATGCTTAATAAACAGGAAATATGCTTTTGGTAAGGTTATGTAACATTCTTTCGTCCATTGCAACTGGTATAGAAAAAATTTTTGATGCCCTGCGATTCTCTTCCTGAGATTTACTTATTGGTGTTACTGAGTAGCTGTCAAACACAACTGTTGCTTTCTTGCCATAATGATTGAGTGCATAACCTTTGTAAGCTTAAAAGACATCCCGGTACATGGCTGGCCTTGGCCACACAACTTTATGAAGGAGATGAGTATCATCCATAACATACAGGTATTCATCTGAAACTAATCCTTCCCAAGGTTCATATGATTCCAATTTAGTGGCCAATGCTGCCTTGTTTCTTTTTCACACTGAGATGTCGTTGAAGAGTGAAGGAGGTTTAGGGGCCAGCTCATAGGTCATATAATTGGTAAGTTGATCATCATCTTTCAGAACACATATAACTCTGTTGAATAGCTGTTGAAAGATCTACACGAACTTTCCATCCATTTCCCATTACTGTTATTGACCGTACTGTGTTCTTTCGTTTCAGATGTATAGCTGAAAACGTTTGGTAGACCATATCATACATTTTTATCAAGCCAATTGATTTTGCTATGTCGCAGTTCACTAAATTATCAGGAATTATCGCTGTTCCCGAGGATATTAGATCGCTCAATATTTTTTAATTTGAGTGAAATAGTAGCCTTTTTCTTTTTGCATTATTTGTAAGTGCTTCTCATCATAAAATCGGAGCAGTTCTCGTAATACAATATGGTGTTAAATTTCTCCACAGCTTCACAAACTTGGGTAATTGCTAGCATTGCTTTTATCGACTGGGCTAATGTACTCTCAGTGATGCATCTGTATGCATGAGTCCTCCAGAAAATCTGAATTCCTTCATCAGATAGTGCTATTATTTTCATATCACTCCATGTCCCTGACCAGTAACAACTGGTACAATACACCGTGAAGAATTCATCTGTGGTCAGTTGCACAGATTCTTTAATCTGGCATTTTACTTAAAATTTCATTCCTTTACTGCAAAAATAGTTCTGTGCTGCTATGTCATAATGTAGATGTCCAGCAGCTTAAAATTGTGGAGGAAGTTTTCGTGCACATTTAGGTGCAAATCCCACTGTCCTGTACGTTCAGCTCTCGGGAAGAGCTTGATACTACAATCAAAGTCGTGTTTGCGACTCAAGTCTCTCTTTTGGTTGATGTTGTTCATCTCCCTCTCATTAATGTTTTTTAGAATATCATAGATTAGAACATCTTCAGCATCAATTTCATGTGTCATAAAGGAGTGAAAGATCTCAAGATTGTACTACGTTCATCAGTATTCATATCTATATTGAGGTAAACTTCTAGTACAATTCTAGTAAGAACAGTCTGTGTAACAAAGAGAGTTTGAAGGGCATGGTAGTATGCATGGCCAGACACCATAGGCCTCACAGAAGTTTCAGCATACATTGTTGCCCACTATTCCTCTAGTCTACTTTTACGCATTATGATGCCTATTGCTCCCATAAAGGACATGAGGAGATGAAAAGCCCCAAACGTAAGATTACTTTTGGCAAATGAATTTTTTTACCCTTTGCAGCTACTATTTCAATTACTTTGATATGAGTGGCTGGTGAAAAGTAACCACACAGTGAGTATGTTTCTGGGATTTAGTACCCTCAACGGCATGCAGCAGTGTTGTGCATACAGTTGATAGATACCCTAGGTCCAAGTTGATGAAGGAAGTGCAAGTATACAGTACAAGTAATTTTAAAGTTGTCAATGCTGCCTGGATGTAACCATTCCAACCTGGGGTTTGACTGATACTTAAGTAGCTTGTACATATCCATAAAGTATCTAACTGTTGAACTTGTTTTGCTGTTGCTGATTTTAGTGCTGCCATTGAACGTGTTAATTATAAGGCCCTTGTTTTCAGACTCAAACAGTTTGGTCTTTTCTTAGATCCTTACTGAATTTTTAAGTAAAAGATCGCGAAGAGCTATTGTTGAAGGACAGCATAGTAAGTATAAGAATGCAATATCTGATGTTCGTCGAGGTAGTTTTGATAATATTAATTCTAAAATTATTATTATTATTATTATTATTATTATTATTATTATTATTATTATTGAAATTTCTTATACAGTATTATTAAGACTATTAAACTTATTAAAGTTTTTATTATTATTATTAGGATCATGATATTATTTTTCAATCAATACAATAATTATTGCTAATGTTATTATTATTATTATTATTATTATTATTATTATTATTATTATTATTATTATTATTATTATTATTATTATTATCAATGTTATTTTTTTCGTTGTTTTTATTATGAAAATTATTGAACTTTTATTAATTACCAGAATTATTACTATTAAGATTATTAGATTTATAATAATTATCAAAGTAATTAGAATTGATATTATTGTTAAAATTTTAAAATTATCTAAAATATCAAAACTTAAAATAATGATAAATTTCTAGATTATTAAAATTATTAAATCTATTAGAATTATTATTATTATGGAAATTACTAAATTTATTTTCATTATTATTAAGATTACTAAAATTATCATTATTATTAAAATTACTAAAATTATTATTATTATTATCATTATTATTATTATTATTATTATTATTATTATTATTGTTGTTGTTGTTGTTGTTGTTGTTGTTGTTGTTGTTGTTATTCGAATTATTAAAGTATTATTAATATTAAAATTATTAAATCTATTAAAATCATTATTATTTTGATTATTGGAATTATTAAAATTCATAAAGTTATCATTAGTGAAGTTATTATTATTATTATTATTATTATTATTATTATTATTATTATTATTATTATTATTATTATTATTATTGTTGTTGTTATTATTATTATTATTTTTACTACTATCATTATTACTAAAATAATTATAAATATTATTTAGAATATTTTCCTTATTAAAATTACTAAAATTATTTCTATTGAAATTAATAAAATTTTATTATCATGATTTTTATTATATTGATATCATTGAAATTATGACAAATATTATTATAATTTAATTTTTTATTTCATTGAAGCTACTAAATTATCAATATTATTAAAATTATCAAATTAGGATTATTAGAATGATTAAAATCGTAAATGTTATTGAAATTATTGATATAATAATTATCAAAATTAAGATAATTATTATTTTCTAAATTATTATTATTATTATTATTATTATTATTATTATTATTATTATTATTATTATTATTATTATTAATTTCATTATTATTATTATTATTGTTGTTGTTATTATTGCTATTGTTATTAAAATTATTACTATTAAGGAAACTATTATTATTCATATTATTGGAATTATTTTTTTTTAAATGTCTGAAATTATTAAGAATATTACTCCTTAAATTATCATAATTATCATTAAAAGTATTGAAATTACTATAATTCTAATCATTATTGTTATTATTATTATTATTACTATTATTATTATTATTATTATTATTATTATTATTATTATTATTATTATGATTATTATTATTGGAATTAAATTTTTCATAATCAAAAATATGAAAATTATTATTATTATTATTGATATCTAATTTTCAATAAATATCAAAATTATCAAAATTATTAAAAATATTATTAATAATATTATTGGAATGTTAATATTTAACTAAATCTAATAAAATTATTAACATTAAAAAACTATTCAAATTATAATTTTTTGAATTATTAAAATTGTTTTTTTCTAACATCATTAAAATAATTTTTTCTTTTATCAAAATTAATATTATTATTATTATTATTATTATTATTATTATTATTATTATTATGGAAATAACTAAATTTATTAATACTATCAAAATTACTAAGATTATAATTATTATTATTATTATTATTATTATTATTATTATTATTATTATTATTATTATTGTTGTTGTTGTTGTTGTTGTTATTGTTGTTGTCGTTGCTGTTGTTGTTGTTTTTGTTATTGTTACTATTATTATTAATGAAGAATGGCTGCAGAGTAATTGTGTAGAGAAGTATGAAAGATAAATAGAGAAAAATGTGGAAGTGAAGCGCAAGGTAAGTGAGGCAAAGAGGGCAGCTGACCTGAGGTGAGGTCAGGGATTGGGTCATTCATATGAAGAGAATAAGAAGCTTTGAAAAGAAGTGAAGAGAGTAAGGATGGATGGTTCAAGAATTGAAGAGACATTGAAAGATGGAAATAGAAGGTTGTTAAAAGGAGAGGAGGCAAGGAAAAGGTGGGCGGAATATTTTGAAAATTTACTGAATGTTGAGGATAATAGGGAGGCAGATATAATTGCTGTTGCAGGTATTGAGGTGCCGGTGATGGGAAATGAGAATGAGAGAGAGATTACAAGAGAGGAGATGAAGAGAGCACTAGATGAAACGAGAGTAGGAAAAGCATCTGGTATGGATGGTGTGGGAGCTAAGATATTGAAGGAAAGGGTGTGACTGCACTTGAATGGTTGGTGAGATTGTTTAATATGTGTTTTGTGTTATCAATGGTAACAGCAGATTGGGTTTGTGCGTGTATTGTACCACTATAAAAGGGTAAGGGAGATGTGCATGAGTGTTGTAATTCAAGGGGTATTAGTTTGTTGAGTGTAGTTAGAAAAGTGTATGGTAGAGTACTGATTAATGAGATTAAGGATAAAACAGAGAATACAATTTTAGATGTGCAGGGTGGTTTTAGATGAGGTAGGGGTTGTATGAATCCGATTTTTACTGTTAGGCAGATATGAGAGAAATATTTAGCAAAAGGTAAGGAGGTGTATGTTGCATTTATGGATCTGGGGAAAGCGTATGATAGTTTATAGGAAAGCAAAGCGGAATGTGATGAGGATATATGGAGTTAGTGGAAGGTTGTTGCAAGCAGTGAAAAGTTTCTACAAAGGTAGTAAAGCATATGTTAGGATAGAAAATGAAGTAAATGATTGGTTTTCGGTGAGAGTGGGGCTGAGACAGGGATGTGTGATGTCACCGTGTTGTTTAACTTGTATGTTGATGGAGTGGTGAGAGAGGTGAATGCTCGAGCGCTTGGACGAGGATTGAAACTGGTAGACGAGAATGACCATGAATGGGAGGTAAATCAGTTGTTATTTGCGGATGATACTGTAGTGGTTGCAGACGTGGAAGAGAAGCTTGGCCGATTAATGACAGAATTTGGAAGGGTGTGTGAGAGAGGGAAGTTGAGAGTTAATGTGGGTAAGAGTAAGGTTATGAGATGCATGAGAAGGCAAGGTGGTGCGAGGTTGAATGTCATATTGAATGGAGAGTTACTTGAGGAGGTGGATCAGTTTAAGTACTTGGGGTCTGTTGTTGCAGCAAATGGTGGAGTGGAAGCAGATGTACGTCAGAGAGTGTATGAAGGATGCAAAGTGTTGGGGGAAGTTAAGGTAGTAGTAAAAAATAGAGGGTTGGGCATACATGTAAAGAGAGTTCTATATGAGAAAGTGATTGTACCAACTGTGATGTATGGATCGGAGTTGTGGGGAATGAAAGTGACGGAGAGACAGAAATTGAATGTGTTTGAGATGAAGGGTCTAAGGAGTATAGCTGGTGTATCTCGAGTAGATAGGGTTAGGAACGAAGTAATGAGGGTGAGAATGGGTGTGAGAAATGAGTTAGCAGCTAGAGTGGATATGAATGTGTTGAGGTGGTTTGGCCATGTTGAGAGAATGGAAAATGGCTGTCTGCTAAAGAAGGTGATGAATTCAAAAGGTGATTGGAGAAGTAAAAGAGGAAGGCCAAGGTTTGGGTGGATGGATGGAGTGAAGAAAGCTCTGGGTGATAGGAGGATAGATGTGAGAGAGGCAAGAGAGCGTGCTAGAAATAGGAATGAATGGCAAGCGATTGTGACGCAGTTTCAGTAGGCCCTGCTGCTTCCTCCAGTCACCTTGGATGACCGTGGAGGTAGCAGCAGTAGGGGATTCAGCGTTATGAAGCTTCATCTGTGGTGGATAATGGGGGAGGGTGAGTTGTGGCACATAGCAGTACCAGCCGAACTCGGTTGAGTCCCTTGTCAGGCTGGTAGGAACGTAGAGAGGAGAGGTCCGCTTTTTTGTTTCATTTGTTTGATGTTGGCTACCCCCTAAAATTGTGGTAAGTGCCTTAGTATATGTATTATTATTATTATTATTATTATTATTATTATTATTATTATTATTGACATAACTAAAGTTATTAATACTATCAAAATTACTAAAAATATTATTATTATTATTATTATTATTATTATTGTTAATATTATTGTTGTTGTTGTTGTTGTTATTATTATTATTATTATTATTATTATTATTATTATTATTGTTATTATTATTATTATCATTATTGTCGAAATCTAACCTAGGCCTTTTGTGTCCAAAGGCATAGGAGATGAGTATGAATAATGCAATTGTTAAAATTATCAGTATTATTTAAATTATAATGATCATCAAAATTATTATTATTATTATTATTATTATTATTACTATTATTATTATTAATATGATGATGATGGTAATAATAATAATAATAATAATATTAATAATTATGATAATAATAATAATAATAATAATAATAATAATAATAATAATAATAATAATTATTATTATTATTATTATTATTATTGTTATTATTATTATTATTATTATTATTTTCATTATTATTATTATTATTATTGTTGTTGTCGAAATCTAACCGAGGCCTTTTGCGTCCAAAGGCATAGATGATTATGATTAATGAAATGATTAGTATTACTTACATTATAATGATCATCAAAATTATTATTATTATTATTATTATTATTATTATTATTATTATTATTATTATTATCATTATTATTATTATTATTATTATTGTTATTATTATTATTATTATTATTTTAGTTGAAATTGTCATCAACACTATAGAAATTTTAAAAAATTATCAATATTATTAAAACTTTCAAAATTCTTATTGTTATTATTATTATTATTATTATTATTATTATTATTACTATTATTATTATTATTGAAATAACTTCAGTTATTAATATCATTAAAGCTATTAAAATCAATTTTATCAATTTTATCATTATTATTATTACTATTATTATTATTATTATTATTATTATTATTATTATTATTATTATTATTATTATAATTATTATTATTATTATTATTATTATTATTATTTTTATTATTAAAATTATTGAAATTATAATCTAAGAATTTAAATTATTATTATTATTATTATTATTATTATTATTATTATTATTATTATTATTATTATTATTATTATTATTATTATTTTTTTTTTTTTTTTATTATTAATGATAATAATTAGCAGGTTAAGCTTGTAACTAATGGTTTTATGTTGAATAAGCTTACATAAGTCTCTTCATAGTTTATATAAGACAGTCATATTTTAATGTTGTTACTGATCTTAAAGTATTTTGTATTAATTATTCAATAACTTTCATGTAGTTTTAACTGTCCTTTCCTCACTAGGCTATTTTCCCCTGTTTGGGCTCTTGGGCTTATAGCCTCCTAATTTTTCAACTAGGGTTAAATCTTGACTATTAATAATAGTAATACGTGTGCACCCAGGAAAATAATGTTGGAACCATTCCCCAAGACTATTTGAAAAGATATTGTCGTAATTTACCAGTTAAGGCTTGCAAGGAAATACGACCAGTGCTGCTCACACCATGCCTGTAAAATGCTAGAGGAATAATTTCTTGTAAGGATTTGTATGAGTTCTCAGAAGACATATAGGAAAAATGTCCTCCCTATATTAAACAGTCCTCCCAAAATTTTTAAAGCTAAAAACTAAAAGGAATAATGATGTCATTTTATTAGTATTTTTGACACCTCACCTACATGATTATATTAGGAACGAACAATAGAAATTTCATCCACGATCAACGCAATGTTACAAGTGTTACGCGTATGGCCATTATAATGTCAAGCGCACTAGATATTTTAACTCCTCTGAGTTTCTACAGAATGTAAGGCAGACAAATTTTGTTTTCATTTTAAGGGAGCTCATTCTCCGAACTCGAGACAATATCCTAACTACAAGTTGGCAGAAGTCATAATTGAAACTACCAATTATAAATATATCACCTTTGGTTTAGCTAGGAAAAGCCTTTAGGTTATAGTTTATAATGTATATGTATTTCATACACGCTCATGCATTATAATATTATTGCTCTCTACAGCACTGATATTATAAAACCTGTTTAAGCTTGCTATTGCATGTTTCATATTACTCAAATTTTTATGCAATTATTATCCTCAAACCTTTTGTATATAAGCTTGTGATGTCACATTAATAAACCGGTCAAATCCAGTTTGTCTCTCTGTTAAGACCTAGTCTAAGCTTGCCGCATATGTGATCCTGGAATGACTAGTTGCCCACCACCTTCCTCCTTACTGCTGCACCCTACATTTTCACATTGGTGTCCGCCAAACCTGACTATTCTATTCATGTCGCATCAATGAAACTGCCGCCATTTGCCATAGAGAAGCGTTTGCCTGGTTTCAGCAAGCCGAAGTTCAGTTTCACATCAAGGGCATAACTCACTCAAACAGCAAAGCAGACTATGTCCTGGCGGCGATCCCCGAGCACACTTTCTAGGAAATCTCCAATTGGCTTTGTGACCAAGGGGACACCTGAATGGAGTATGACACCCTCAAAACATACCTCCTGGAGCAGTACTCACCATCGCCAGCTGCCCATATAGCCAAGCTTTTTCAGCTTTCAACCGTTGCGGGACCAAAAGGTTTCACTTGCACTCCAGGATATGATCAGTACCACTCCCCTGCAATCTGCAGACAACTTTCCTCGGGAAGTGAACCTATTTCATACCCTTTGGGTACGACGCCTATCTGTACGGACCGCCATCCCTGATGTCAATACCTTGCCTATGAAGGAGCTGATGACCAAAGTCGATGCCCTTATAGGCAGCCACTTCACTACCTTCAAGACCTTCATCATTGCCTTCACTACTGACAAAGAGGACAACCATTTAACGCCAACTGAAGCTGACGTGAATGTTGTATGACACAGACACTTACCTCGTGACTAGCCAGAGCATTGACAAAGCTGCCCATGAACCACATATGCCACCCCTTACTCACACCCCAACGAACAACCTCTACAGCCCCTTAATGACACCCATCGACTGCAATTATACTGCTACCACTCCAGATTAGTAGCTGCTGCAAAGAAATGTGTGAATGGTTGTTAGTGACCAAAAAGCTTGTAAGCAGGCCATTGCTTGTAACAGTGACCTCACATGTCACTAAATTTTTCTTTTTATATGAGACAGGTACTCATGTAGTCATTTTAAGCCGGCTGACATCCGTCTGGTAGCTGCCAACGGATCTGAGATCCCCTCCCATGGGCATAAGTAACTCACACTATCATTTGGGATCACCAAATACCATTAGAAGCTTCTCGCTGCAAACGCAACATTGCCTAGAATCAGTGCAGATTTCCTCATCCATTTCCACCTCCTAGTTGATGTGTCACATTGACATTTAGTTAAGGGGACTGGTCGGCTAATGCCGATTTTTGACAGGACTTTGACATTCATACCACTTAATATGGTGACTTAG
The DNA here is from genome assembly GCF_036898095.1 of Palaemon carinicauda. Classification (NCBI taxonomy): domain Eukaryota; kingdom Metazoa; phylum Arthropoda; class Malacostraca; order Decapoda; family Palaemonidae; genus Palaemon; species Palaemon carinicauda. The sequence continues at coordinate 56,005,043 of NC_090738.1, forward strand.
GACATCTCCAAACTGCATAGGATTTTTGCCTTTGACCTTCGGTTTTGCGACGCCAGGGCGATTTATCCTGAAAATTAGTGTTTTTCAAATTCTATCCCATCCCTTGATAATTATTACTAAGATCTGGGGTTACTGCACTATATAGACCTGATATAGACCTCCAATACTATGAAGAATTTTTTTTCTGAAAGTGATTTATTTGCCAGATATAATTTTTTCATTATAGTGAAAATATAAACCCTAAAAATTAGCAGAAACAAAAGTGAAACAAAAATTGGAAAAAATTGCTTCAATTCATTGTTTTATAATGTATTTCTAAGTTATATACTAAATTTCAATGCATTATCATAAAACTAAGTGAGACTATTGTTTTGAGATACGGGCATTCAAAGTTTTTCTTTGTATTTTTATAAAGACAATATTATTAAATCATGACTATTATGAATTTTCTGTTCTTTTTGGGGTATTAATAAAAGAACGCAAAGCTATTTATCATAATTTAATCATAAATAACGATCCTTTTGGTCAATATCTTCCTTTTTTTGGTTCCTGTGAGGCAAGGCGGCCGCTCCTCTATCCACAACAATCTCTCTCTCTCTCTCTGCACTACCGATATTACCCTCTTCTGAACTCTTAATATAGCGAATTTTCTTCTTCCTAATAAATCATGATTATAATGAATTTTATGTTCCTTTTTGGATATTGATAAATGTAAACAAAGTTATTTATCATAATTTACTCATAAACGAAGATCCTTTTGCTCAATATCTTGCTTCTTTTGCTTGTATCAGGCAGGGCTGTCCCTTCTCCATCCACACAATTTTTCCTCTCTCTCTCTCTCTCTCTCTCTCTCTCTCTCTCTCTGCACTACCGACATTACCCTCTTCTGAACTCTTAAAAGAGCGAATTTTCTTCTTCCTTATATTAGCTAGATGTTGAACTTGTCTTTTCCTCTTTGAAATGATAAAATTCTAGCCGAAAACGAGAAAAACAAACATAAAAATGAGTGAATGTCAGAGGTCAAACTCAGGCATGTACTCTCTCTGAGGTTTGTGGTAGGACTGAAGAGCGAAAACATCTTCTGCGACTCATGGAAATTATACAGATGCCATTATTCACAATTTCTTTTTCATTAAAATGTAATAATTATCAAAATTCACGATAACAGAAGAAATACTACCTTTTCTTGTAGGGAACAATGTTTATGATTTATTGAGTTACTTTTACTAATTACCCTGTAACTATGAAAGAAAGAGGAATTTTGACAGAATATTTCGTATACACATTCTCCATTGCCATACTAAGCTCAGTGAATTTTTTCAGGATTTTGAGTTTTTCTTCCTATACCCTCATATATTGGCATTCCGGCCGGCCTCCTTAACACAGACTCATAGTCGTCGACATCTCTTCAACCCATTCACCCTGACCTCACATCCATGGATGCTCACGCCTACCTTCTCACATCTTACCCGGAAGTCTTCTAACCAGAACTTCATCAAATGCCCACGGTTCCTTCTAAGCACAGTATTTATCACCATATCAAGACGATGAGGCCCCTGGGTTTGTTAGATTCAGGCATCTGGCCCCAATCATTTAGCAGCTGCTAAACGAACAATCCCCAAAATGGAAGAAATGGACCTTTATCAGAAGGCCTCAAGCCCATGATCATCACCCTTATACATCGTCCTGAAGAAGGATGGCTCCCTATGCCCTTGAGGGAATTACAGGTGTCTGAACATGTAGACAGAACCGAATCAGTAAACCCTCCCAAATATAGCTGACATTTCCTTCTACTTGCATAATGTGAGTGTTTTCCACT
>NC_090738.1:56011861-56016861 GCF_036898095.1 Palaemon carinicauda
CCTAATAACCTTATTCCGTATATTATCTCCTCTTGTCACCCCACACACCCATCTCAACATTCTCATCTCAGCCACATCCATCTTCTTCTCTTCTGTCTTCTTTATTGCCCACGTCTCAACTCCATACATCATTGCCGGTCTCACAACTGTCCTGTGTACTTTACTTTTCAACTTGACCCCTATTTTCCTGTTGCATAGTACTCCACGCACTTTTTTCCAATTCTTCCATCCTGCTTGTATTCTGTGGTTTATTTGTCCCCCAGATCACCATCCTCTGTAACTGTTGATCCTAAATACCTGAAATTTTCAACTCTTTTCAATCTCTGTTCTTGTAAACTAACTTCCCCATTCTCGCCATTTTTTAATCTCAAATACTCTGTCTTTTTCCAGCTTATTTTCAATCCCTTGTTTCCCATTTCTCTTCTTCACTCCTCCAGTTTCTCTTCTACTACCTCTCACCTAGTGCTACACAGTATAACATCATCAACAAAAAGCATACACCAAGGAGACTGATCTCTAATACCTTGTGTTACTACATCCATGACCAGATCAAATAGGTAAGGGCTCAATGCAGACCCCTGATGTAGTCCCACATTTACTGGGAACTTTCTGTTAGGCCTATACTGCTCTTAACATTTGCTTCTGCCCTTTCATACATATCTTGGGTGATTCTTACGTATTTCTCAGTGACTCCCTTTTCTCTCATACATCTTCACAGCTCTTGACGTGGTACTCTATCGTATGCCTTCTCCATGTCAATAAAGACCATATGTAATCCTTTTTGTTTCTCCAGATGTTTTTCTATCATCTATCTCAATGCAAATATTGCTTCTACAGACCCTCTTCCTGGCATGAATCCAAATTGTTCCTCACCAATTGTTGTTTCATCTCTGAGTCTCTTCTCAATGATCTTCTCCCATATTTTCATAGTATGGCTTATCAGATTTATTCCTCTGTAGTTGCCATATTCCTGGATGTCTCCCTTCCCCTTATAGATGGGAATGATTAGGCTTCTTCTCCATTCCTTTGGCATCTTTTCCTGATTGAAGATCATCTGTCAGGTCCCATAAGATATCTATGCCTTTCTCTCCAAGACTCTTCCATACCTCTACTGGTATATTATCCGGCCCTGCAGCATTGCTATTTTTTCATATTCTTTACTGCTTGTTCCACTTCTCTTCTAGTCACTCCTATGGTAACTGTCTCGTTTGGGAGTCCATCTTCAAATACTGTTCTTGGCTTCTCCTCATTCAATAGTCCTTCAAAATAAGTTTCCCACCTTCTTTTAATTTCACTCTCTTCTGCTAGAACTATGCCATTGCTATCTTTTATTTGCCTTATATGTGTCAGGTCTTTGGATGCAGCATCTCAGGCCTTAGCAACTCGTAATATTTTCTTCTCTCCTTCTGGTGTTTCCATCTCTTTATAGATTTCATTTAATGCCTCTGCCTTTGCCTTTGCTACTACTCTTCTTGCTTCTTTCTTTACTTGTTTATAGTTTCTTTATCCTCCTCTTGTCCTGATAGATCTGCCTTCCTCTTGGCTTCTTTCTTGGTTTTTACCCGTTCTTGCGCCTCATCATTCCACCACCACGATTCTTTATTATTTAGGGGTCTTCTTCCTGATGACTTTCCAAGTACTTCCTCACCAATCCTTAGAATCACTTTACTATTCTCGGTCCACCATTCTTGTACATCCTCGTGTAACCTTATTGCTTCCAGCACTTTAACCTTAAACAAGACCCTCAGTTCTTCCTCTTTCAATTTCCACGACTTAACCTTTTGGTCCATTCTCGCCTTTTTACTTCTCCTACAATTCCTTAGTCTGCAATTAATTACCACTAACCTGTGTTGTGCTGCTACACTCTCCCCATTTATCACCTTGCAATTTCTAACTTCCTTCAAATGGTCTCTCTTACACAGCAGCAAATCTATCTGGCTCTCCTTGCCACCACTTCTGTAAGTAATCAGTCTGTTAATCTTCTTCTCAAAGAAGGTGTTGATCATTGCTAGGTCCAAAGGCAATGCAAAATCAATCACTCTTTCTCCCCCATCATTTCTCTCACCCACACCCCAACCTCCATGCACTCTCTCTATCCCTTCCCTACTAATTACCAAGTGGCCGTTCAGATCTCCTCCTATAATTACCCTTTCCCTTGCAGAAATTATTCCAAGCTACTGGTCCATCTCCTCCTCTGTACATCCAGTTTGCGAGGCTTATGCACACACCACATTGACTATAGTTGCTTCCAGTCCTAGCTTTAAACTCATTATTCTGTAATTTTTCCTATTCACCCCAATCAAATTGTCCTTCAACTCTTTCGATAATATTATTCCTACTCCATTTCTTCCTTCTATATTTGCTCCACTGTAATATAATTTACAACCTTCGCCTAGTTCTCTTGCGTTATTTCCCTTGCACCTGGTCTCCTGCACACACAGCACTCAAATCTTCCTTCTCTCCATGAGGTCAACCAGCTCTCGCCCTTTTCCAGTCATTGTCCCCACATTCAGAGTTGCTACTCTCATTCTCTCCTCAGATATTTTCCTCTGAGCTTGCCTCTTTAACCCAGCCAGCCCATGACTGGGTAGCCCTTGCTGATTTTTCGGAGGGGTTAGGTGAGATCCCAACGCGTCGCTTCAGGGGAACACCCTAGCATTAATTTCATTCCTATACTCACTGACCATAGTTGTTTTGGGTAATCTTTAAAGGCCGGATGCCTTTCTGCCGCCAACCCTACCCATTTACCCGGGCTTGGGACCGGCACCAAATTGAGGCTGGTTTGCCCCCCCCCCCCCCACCCCCACCCCCAGTGGCTGGGATAACTTTTTTGAAATGATTTGGCCTTACTTGGCCCTAACAGTTCTCTGCGGAGTCGCCGTGCTCCGTGACGCCTCCAGGAATCCCCTTCGGTACATTTTCGCTGGAGTCAACCATGATGGTCAGGACAACGTCTTCGGGATCTACAAGTTCCTTCTCTTTGTTGGACTTGGAGCAGTTATTGTGTTTGGTCCGAGACAAGGAAAGACTGACGAAAAAGAATAAGACTTGAAGAGAAACATTCCGGAGCTCTGTGTCACACTAAAAGAGCAAGTAAAGAATCTGAATAATAATAATGATAATAATAATAATAATAATGATAATAATAATAATAATAATAATAATAATAATAATAATAATAATAATAATAATAATAATAATAATAATAATAATAATAATAATAGTTTGAATTACTCAATAAACAAAGTGCCAGACACTCTCAGTGACTATCTTGGTGATGTAACAAAATCAAAGCGTAGGGATTAACATAAGGAAATTAGGAAAAGTGATTGAACATACAGCATGCAATCATATTTGCAGCACGACTGAGGTTAGTCTTGTCATCACTCCAGAATAATAATAATTTTAATAATTTTCATAGTAATAATTTTGGTAATTTAAATAATGATAATAATAATAATAAAAATAATAATAATAATAATAATAATATAAATATAAATCATTTGGTTAAGAATTATACTTTTAATGATGTAAATGATGATGATAACAATAATTATACATTTAATGATATAAATGATGAAAATAATAATAATTTCACTAATAATAATTATGTTGATAATTTCAATAATAGTAACTTTAGTAATTTCAATAATAATAACAATATTTTTTCCATAATAATAATAATAATAATAATAATAATAATAATAATAATAATAATAATAATAATAATAATTTTGATGATAATACCAATATTTATTTATTTATATATATATATATATATATATATATATATATATATATATATATATATATATATATATATATTTATTTATTTATTTATTAATTTCGATAATGATAATAATTTTAGTACTTCTATAATAATAATAATAATAATAATAATAATAATAATAATAATAATAATAATAATAATAATTATTATTACTATTAATATTACTATTACTATTACTATTACTATTACTATCATTTTAGTAATTTCAATAAAACTATTTTAATGAATTCAATAATAATAATAATAATAATAATAATAATAATAATAATAATAATAATAATAATAATAATAATAATAATAATACCAATTTAATATTTTCAATAATAAAGATTATATCATTTTAAAGATAATAATAATATCATTAATGTTAATAATAATAATTTTAGAAATCCTTAGAATTTCAATAGTTTTAATAATGTTAATAATTTAAACAATAACAACAATTTTAATCATTTTGATAATTATAAAAAATTCAATAATTCCAGTAACAACAACAACAACAACAACAACAATCATGATAATAATAATAATAATAATAATAATAATAATAATAATAATAATAATAATAATAATAATAATAGCATTAATTTTGAAAATTATTACAATATTGACTATTTCAATAATAATGATTTCAATAAAAATAAAAATTTCAGAAATTTCACTAATAATTATTTGGATAATTGATATAATTTTAATGATTTCAATAACAATAATAATTTCAATAAAAATAATGAATTTATGATTCTAGTAATCCTAGTAATAATAATTTCTCATATAATAATAATTTTGATAATTTCAATAATAACAATAATTTTATTATCAATTATTTTTATAATATTAATGAAAATAATAATAATAATGATAATAATAATAATAATACTAATTATAAAAATTAAAATAATAATGATAATGATTTTTATCATTATTATATTCATTATAGAATAATAATAATAATCCTCATAGTTCTTATAATTTCGACAATAATGATACTTTTAATGACAATAATGATAATAATAATAGTCTAAGAAAGTTCTAAAGATAATATCAATTGCAATAATAATAATATTTCTAATAGCAATAATAATTTTGGTAATCATGATAATAACAATTTAGTAATTTCAATAATCATATTAATTTAAATCATTTTGATAATCACTCTAATTCTAATCATTGTAATAATCATCATTTTAAATTATAATTTTAATAAGTT
>NC_090738.1:56021861-56066861 GCF_036898095.1 Palaemon carinicauda
ATCTTACCGAGACTCACTTTATGCCCTAAATAAGTGATATAGGTTTTCCCAAATTCGCATTCCTTTAAATTTAATACAAGGTTTGCTTTTTCAGGTGCTGTCAGGGCTTCAGCTAAAATTCGTAAATGCTCTTCCCAAGTTTCTGAAAATATAACAAGATCATCTAAATACACGACACAGTTTTCAATACCATTTAAAACTTTATTCATTAATCTTTGGAAAGTACTGGCTACATTTCTTAACCCAAATGGCATTACCTTAGGTTCATAACTACCGAACGGTGTTTTTTCCTAGCTCGTCTGCTTAGAGGTACTTGCCAATAACCTTTGGCCAAATCAAGCTTGGAGATGAATTTAGCATTCCCGATCCTATCTAAACAATCGTCGATCCTGGGAAGTGGAAAATTACTTTGCTTAGTAAAACTATTTACTTTTCTGAAATCAAAGCAAAACCTGTCTGTTCCATCTTCCTTTTTTACTAGAACTATCGAAGAACACCATTCACTCTCGCTAGGAACTATCAAATCATTATCTAACATAAACTTAATTTCCTTTCGTACTGAATTTGCCTTCTCTGGACTCAAACGATACAGACTTTGTCTATTGGGTTTAGTGTCCTGTAATTCAATATCATGTTCTAAAAGATTAGTTAAACCTAATTTATCACTAACAGTTTCTGGATAATTTAGAAAAACATTATATAATTCACTCCGTTCTTCTTCTTCTAAGCCAGAGTTAAATAACTCGAAATTCTTAAGTACATTAGAGTTTTTCTCAAAACTAATTTCTCGCTACAACACAGTTATTACTGGTACTGGGCGTTCGTTGTATTTCTTTAGCAAGTTTACGTGCAGCCACTTAGCATTAAGTCTACCTGTATCAATTAAATAATTCAAATTGCCTCTTTTTTCCTAAAATAGGATAAGGACCTTCGAACTTATAAGATAATGAGGGACCTTCTTTCTGAACTAATACTAGGACTTTATCTCCCACACGGAAATTTCTCTCCTTTGCCTTAAGATCATATCTTCTTTTAGTTTCCCCTTTGTGGGATATGGTACTTTGGTAGGAAGTTCTATTAACCATAATAATTACCTGGAACATAGATGAACAATCGTTAGTAATTATTTCTCAGCTGATCCCATCTTTGTCGTCAGTGTGGCTTGATGGGTAATAAGACGTTGGTATTCTAAAAATACGTTTAATGTATAAAAGACTACATTGTACTGTGTTTACTCTGTGACAGCTGACTCCCAAGTGTATATGGAGCTCTTACACAATCTGACAAACCAAAACATTGCTAAACAAAAGAGCATCGCTCTGAAAAGACTTAAATCCTACTCCAGTACAAATCATAAAGAATCACATCCTATCTTTGAGGTAATCAACAAATGTTTGAATCCTAATACCAAAACAAAGCATTACTCGTATGTACAAAGCATAACATGTCTTATTCATGCAATATGATGCAATGTTGCGCAATACCTGCAACACTTGAAATAATATAGTACATTACAATAATACATAACAGTCTCCTCCCCCTTAACTTGACATTGTAAAAATCTTCATAAATCTAATCTCTCAGGGGGCTTTCCTCTGTTAATCCTATTAGGAAGCACTTTAACCTCATCTTGTACTGGTACATGAATTGGTTCTGAATCTACATTGGATGTTGGACCATCTTGGTTAATATTTGACTCATTTGATCTAACTACTTCTTTAAGTTTCTCATCTCTAACATTCACATGCTCTACTGTCTTTCTGTTTAACGGCTGTAATTGATCAACATGACGTTTTACAACATTATCACCAACACGAACATCATAATGTAAATTTCCTATCTCTCTTACAATCTCTCCTGGTACCCACTTCTCTGGAGTGTTGTACGATCTTACCATGACATCAGACAAAGGTAAAAAATGTCTTACATTAGGAAGCTTTGCTACTTGTTTATACCCTTTATCTTCTAAATCACTTTGCAAACTTGGATACAACAAATCTAACTTACACCTTATCCTCCTCCCCATCAACAAATTTGAGGGTGCCACGCCTGTTGTGCTGTGCGGCGTTGTTCAATAAGACAATAAAAATTTTGACACATGCAAAAATATATTACCTGAATTTGCTTTTCTACACTTCATATTGTGTTTAAACGTTTGGACAAATCTTTCAGCCTCTCCATTAGTAGATGGATGATATGTAGCTGAAAATGTATGCTTTATACCATTGGCATTACAAAATTCTTTAAACTCTTGTGAGGTAAACTGTGGACCATTATCTGTAACAATTCTTTCTGGAATACCATGCGTTAAAAAAATTTGCATTAACTCTTTTATTGTGGCGTAAGACGTTGTTGTCTTCATTGGGATAATTTCTGGCCACTTACTGTAAGCATCTACTACTATCAAAAACAAATAATTCAAAAAAGGACCTGCAAAATCTATATGCACTCTTTGCCATGGATACCTGGGTAACTCCCACGGGTGCATTCTAGCAAATTGAGGATTGTTCTGTTGCATAACACAATTCATACAATTCTTTATATAACATTCCACATCTTTATCTACACCTGGCCACCATACAAAAGTTCTCGCAATTGACTTTGATCTTACAATACCTTGGTGATCAGCATGTATTTCAGACAAAACCTTATTTCTTAGTGAATTAGGAATAACTACCCTGGAACCTCTCATCACTATTCCTTGTGTCACACTCAGTTCATACCATATATCCTTATACGGTTTACAATTTTCCTCCTTTCCACATAAGTCCCTACCTGTCATTAAACTCTCCAAAACCTTACTAAGTACTGGGTCTTGCTTGGTACTGTGTTCTACATCTTTTGCAGTTATTGGTACATCATATACAGAAATTAACAGAACACTGTCATCATACTCTTCTGGAGCTTTGTCTACGGGTAATCTGGATAAAGCATCTGCATTACCCATGTTTGATGTTGGACGGTATTCTATATCATAGTGGTACGTTGCTAACGTAACTGCCCAACGTTGTAGTCTTGCAGCCACCAACGTAGGTAAACTTGCTTTTGGACCCTATATTGCTAATAAAGGTTTATGATCTGTAACAAGTGTGAACTTTTTCCTACCATAAAGATACATATGGAATTTTTTAACTCCATAAACTAATGCTAAACCTTCCTTTTCTATTTGAGAGTAATTCCTTTCTGTCTTGTTCAATACTCTAGAAGTGAATGCAATTGGTTTTTCTGTTCCATCTGGCATTACATGAGATAATACTGCACCTAGACCTATGTTTGATGCATCACATACTAATTTAACTGGTAAATCCATTTGATAATGTACTAAGAATGTAGGTGATGTTATTTCCTGCTTGATTCTTTCAAAAGATTCCCGACACTCTTTTGTCCACTTCCATTCTACACCCTTATTCAACAGAGTATACAATGGATGTGCAATTGTAGACAAATTCTGAATGAAATTCCCATAAAATGTTACTAAACCTAGAAATGATTGTAATTCCTTAACATTTTCTGGCACTTTTGTTGATTGTACAGCTTTAATCTTCTCTTTAGTTTTATGAATACCCTTGCCATTTATTACAAAACCTAAGTATTCCACTGAATCAACTTCTAAAATACATTTGTTCTTATTTACTCTAATATTATGTTCCTTCAACTTCTTCAGAACTGTTCGCAATCTTTCTCTATGTTCTCTTGTGTCTTTACCCGCAATTAAAATATCATCTATAAAAATGAATACTCCTTGCATTCCTGAAAAAATCTTATCCATAGTTTGTTGCCATATAGCTGGACTACTTGCAACTCCATAAGGTAATCTCTTTGGCCTAAACAAACCTAAGGATGTATTTACTGTACATAATTCTTGTGAAGTTTCATCCATGGGAAGCTGTTGAAATGCTTGTCTTAAATCTAATTTAGAAAAAACACTGCATCCTGACATAGTTGCAAACATGTCTTTCGGATTTGGTAAGGGATGTTGAGCTACTTGCAGTTGTGGATTTAACGTTACTTTGTAATCTCCACATAACCTAACCTGTCCACTTTCCTTCACAATAGGAACTAATGGTGTAGCCCAATCTGAATATGTAACCTTTTCCCAGGAACCTTCAGTTTCTAATCTCCTGATTTCTGTTTCAACTGCACTTTTCAATGCATACGGTACTGGTCTCGGAGCAAAAAATCTAGGAGAACTGTCAGGTTTCAAAACTAAAATTGCCTTTGCGTTCTTTACTGTACCTATTTTATCTTCAAATACGTCTTGAAACTCTGATATGATATTATCCATAGATATTTCATTTTGGTTTTCATCTTGTCTACCTGCAACCTTCAAAATACTAGGCCAATCTAACTTCAAATACTGTAGCCAATCTAAACCTAGCAAAGTTTGTCCATTACCTTTTACTACTGCTAATGGCATTCTCTCTAATTTCTGTTCTTTGTACTGTACTTCTACGTTCGAAGCACCTATTACCTGAATATCAGAACCATTATAACTTTTAAAAACTCTATTTGTACCTTCTAATAACAAATTAGGAACGCTTTTAGCCATTTTCTCAGACATAATTGATACATCGGCTGCTGTGTCAACTTGCATCAAAATTGGTTTACCATTGATGATTACTTCTACCATGATATGTTTCTTTGCACCTTTGTTGACTGAATTTATGCGAAACGCAAAATCAGTTTCTGAACTAACCTGATTATCATGAACATTTTCCTCATTATTCTCTTGACCCATAGTATCAACTGTAGCATTTTTCTTCTTTGCGTACTGTTTAAGGAATCTACAAGCAGTTGCAAAATGACCCATCTTTCTGCAATTTTGGCATGTGTGTCCAGTAGCAGGGCATTTCTTTGCTTCGTATGCAAGATGATCAGTTTTACCACACCTAAAACACTTGGGTTTTTCCTGTTGCTTCTGTGTATAAGCCTGATTCTGATATTTATGAACATTAGTGTTAGGCACTTTTCTATATCTAGGCTTTGTCATATTCCTTCTCTGATTCTCATTGGTTTTCCACTTAGAACCTACTGTATTAATTTTAGAATTTTCCATTCTATTGCTTGTAGAACTACCTATTATGCTACTTTGCCTATTTGATGTTTCTAAAGCTCTGCCTGTTATCAATACCTTTTCTAATGTTAAATCTTTATCTTGCAATAATTTCTTTCTTAGCTCTTCTGATGTGCAATGTGCAATTACTTGATCTATGATAACATTTTCTAACTCTAGAAATTCACATGAAACGGCTAAATTCTTTAGTCTAGTCACAAATGCATCTAAACTTTCATTTTCTTTCTGATAAGCCTGCGCTGAAAACTGGTATCTTTCAAAAAATTTATTGACCTGAGGAGCAAAATATGTGGTAAGAGCCTTAATTGCAGCTTCACTTGTGTCATCTGTAGGCTGCAAAGTCTTAAACACTTCCCGAACTTCCCTACCTGCTGTATGAAGTAATAAGGCCTTCTTTTGTGCATCCTTCATGTTCCCTAATGCTTCTAAATAAATCTTAAATTCCTCACACCACTGTTGCCATCGTGTTGCAACAGAATTAGGCTCAGCAGTGATGCTGAAACCTTGTGGGTGTTCAATATTAAAAGGCATTTTGTTTGCTTACCTTAATAACTGTGGTAGGTTAAGCTACTGTTCTGCAGTCACAAGTGTACTTCCTACCTACCTACCCAACTTTAAATTTCACCCTTTTGTGTATTTGATGAAATTCCTATTCTGCTGCTGGTAAAATCTTCATTGGGCGATTTTACTCTTGTCCCCTGATGTACATACGACCTTCTCTTGTGCTGGCCGTCCTTGTGCATAGGGTCCAATGCTTCTCCCTGCTTGTCCGTCGTCCTAAACAACGCCACTGTGGGATATGGTACTTTGGTAGGAAGTTCTATTAACCATAATAATTACCTGGAACATAGATGAACAATCGTTAGTAATTATTTCTCAGCTGATCCCATCTTTGTCGTCACTGTGGGATATGGTACTTTGGTAGGAAGTTCTATTAACCATAATAATTACCTGGAACATAGATGAACAATCGTTAGTAATTATTTCTCAGCTGATCCCATCTTTGTCGTCAGTGTGGCTTGATGGGTAATAAGACGTTGGTATTCTAAAAATACGTTTAATGTATAAAAGACTACATTTTACTGTGTTTACTCTGTGACAGCTGACTCCCAAGTGTATATGGAGCTCTTACACAATCTGACAAACCAAAACATTGCTAAACAAAAGAGCATCGCTCTGAAAAGACTTAAATCCTACTCCAGTACAAATCATAAAGAATCACATCCTATCTTTGAGGTAATCAACAAATGTTTGAATCCTAATACCAAAACAAATCATTACTCTTATGTACAAAGCATAACATGTCTTATTCATGCAATATAATGCAATGTTGCGCAATACCTGCAACACTTGAAATAATATAGTACATTACAATAATACATAACACCCTTGATTGTTGTTCTCGTTTTCTATTGCTAATTTCCAAGCTTTTCTTAAATTCTCCTTGTAATTCTCTAAATTCTGAATGTAATCTTCTTTACCTTCTTGAAGCATTAATTTACACTTTAAAATTTCTAAAGGTCCTTTAGCTGTGTGACCGAACAGCAATTCAAAAGGACTAAATCCTGTAGTGTCATTAGGTGCCAATCGTAAGGCTAATAAGACAAAAGGTAGTTTTTCTTCCCAGTCATGTTCAAAGTTATTACATAATTTTCGTAAGCAACTTTTTAATGATTGATGGAAACGTTCTACAATCCCTTGCGACTCTGGGTGATACGGTGTGGAAGTTACAAGATTGATACCTAGCTCTCTCATTTTGTCTTTGAAATATTTAGACAAAATTGCTGCCATTATCACTTTGTATAACGCAAGGCAAACGAAACTTGGAAAAATATTTCAACAAGCGTTTAACTACAGTTTTCGCATTGCAGCTTCTTACTGGGATTGCTTCTGGATAACGGGTTAGTCTGTCAATGATTGTTAATAGAGATATATTCCTTCCTTTACTTCTAGGCAAAGGCCCAACTATATCAATTACAACATTCTCAAAAGGTTCTCCCACTGATGGAATATTACATAAGGGAGCCCTGGGAATTACTTGATTAGGATTACAAGCAATTTGACATTCGTGACAGCTTGATACATATCTCTTCATGTCACTTTTCATCTTAGGCTAAAAGTAAGTCTTACTTATACACTTGAAAGTTTTATTTACCCCTAAATGTCCTTGATCATCATGTGCTAATTTCAGAATCAATTCGCGAAACTTCCTAGGAATTACTAATTGTTCTACAACTTCCTCTTTGCTAACTGACTTGGGACGAACATAACGACACAAAATGTCGTCTTTTAAACAAAAGGTTTCCTTACAAACATTATCGGGATCATCATCCAACTCGCTCTCAAAAATTCGAGACAGTGTCTCATCCTCTCTCTGTAACTTGATTAGATCATCTCTGTTCAAAATGTTAGTGCCTAAACCATTGCTGTAACTATTACTTGAATCCACTACATCGACTACGTCTGCCTCACTACTTTCGACAGCTACATCATCAACTTGGCTGACACTGTTAACACCGATGGAGTCGGTCTTCTCAGCCCCACACTTGCTAAGATCAACCTCCCCGCCTCCATCACACACGTTCGAATCCTCGAAGAAATTATGACTGTAGTCTATATCTGTATCTAAACCTGACCTAGTTACTACCATTTCAGACACTGGAACCTCACTTGAAATAGGATTCACACATTTGGATGTAGTTAAATCATTACCAACAATAATGTCAACCCCATCAACTGGCAAATAGTCTACAACTGCTAGTTTTACATCTCTTGACAATCCCTGACTTTTCAAGTTCATCTTCAACAAAGGACAAACAGCGCAAGTATTCGGAAACCCACCTAACATAACTTTTTCTTTCATACTGATTTTTGCCCTTGTTGGCACATACTCTCTCCTAATAAGGGAAACGGCTGCTCTAGTGTCCCTTAGCAAGATATCTTCTCTCGAATCCCCTCCTTCAAGCGAAGGAACTACACCTTCAGACAAATAATCTCCGTAAAATTTCCTAGTTTCTTTCAAAATGTCATTTCTGCTTGACGAAAGATTATTATTAACTAGAGACTCTGGTTTCTTGACATTCTTCTCTTCTACTATACAATTCCTTGCTATATGCCCTTTCTTATTACATCGATAACAAATTATCGCTGAACTACTACCTTCCCATTTGCTCTTACAAAACTTGGCAGTATGACCAGGTTTTCCACATGTATAACAATAATAATGATAATCATATATCCCTGAATTACTATTGCTTAAACTACTCTTACTATGTTGCATCTTACTAGAAGAAGGAATATTTTTCTTCTTACTATCACTTGAGCTATGAGTAAGACTGTACTCATCTGCCAACCTTGTTGCATCTGTAAAAGACTTTTCACGCCTATCTTCTATATATAGCTTAATGTCTGGAGATATGTTATCTTTGAAGTTTTCTAACAAAACTAAGTTCTTGAGATCATCAAAACTATTTACTTCAGCGGAAGTTAACCAATCACCAAATAATCTTTCTAACTTCTTCCCGTATTCTACATAAGTACTGCTCTCATCCCTTTTCAAACTTCTGAATTTTTACGGTACGCCTCTGGTACTAACCTGTATGCACTAAGAACAGTTTCTTTCACAATATCATAGTCATCACTTTCATCCTCAGACATACAACTATACACAGAAAGTGCCCTACCACTTAAGACTGACTGTAAATACAAAGTCCACTCGTTTTTAGGACAACCTACTCTGTTCATTAACTTTTCAAAAGACATAGAATATTCTGTTACATCTTCCTCATCAAATTTTGGAACTAATTTCAACACTGCATCCATACCTAAATGATCAGAATCATCGTTCAGTGATGAATTACTACCCCTTCTGCTACCTGACGCAGTACTTCATGGTCTGCTAACTGGCGGACTATTATGAAGATTTTGCATCAAAGAGCGATTTCTAACTCATGCTTACGCTGTCTTTTATTTTCCTCTCGCTGTTTTTCATTTTCTTCTCGCTATCTTTCATTTTCTTTTCTTTCAGCTGCTCTTTCGTCTCTCTCTCAAACACTTCCTGTTCTTTCTCTTAAAAACATACTCACAGAGAGCATCGCCATCTAGACCAAGAAGTTTGCCGGAAGCTATCAAATCCTTCGTAACCTCACTCATTCTGCTTCTTTCTATATTCTCCCTGTTTCAATTGGTTACGTTGTTGAAAATACTGGAAAGGTCGCCAACTGTTATGATCTTAAAATCATTACAGGTTCTTTTAATAAGTAAAATACATATCTACAACCCCGATTGAAATATGGGAAATGAATATAAAAAGAAACACACAAAAAAAACACAATACATTTATTCACAAACTTACAAAGAAAACTAATGTTACTTCTTCGGTTACTTTAACTGACAAATCAAACCAATCAAAACATCAACAGAAAGAGAGAACAGTTAATAAGGTAGAAACACTTAAAAATAGTTTTCTGCAGCTGCTGAGACGATACTGGTACGGAGACTTCAGGCTTGAGAATGTTGCACAAGGGCGGCTGAAGTTCAAATGAAACTGGCACGATGAACGGATTCAAAGAAGTCACAGAAAGGGTGGCACCAAAAAGGGACATCAGAGATCTTCTTATAAGTTTTCGATGATACTGTTGAAAAAAGGCTTGAAAACGTCGCAGGTGGGTGGCTGAAAGTTCAGATGAAACTGGCACAATGACCGGATTCGAAGACATCACAAAAGGGTGGCACCAAGAAGGGACATCAGAGGACTTCTTCCAAGAATTCGATGATACTGTTGAACGAAGGCAGGCGGCAGGCAGTGTTGGCTACTTCTTGTCACAAGCAAGGAGGGCTGGCTGCTTCAATTTGTCTCTTCTTCTCGGCCATAGCAGGATCTTTTGGAGATAGGCTTTTGTTGTCTAAAGGGAAGGTTAGAATCTGGCTCTATCAGACTTCTGGTCTTCTCTGTTTCTTATCTCACTAGGACTTGTATCTTATTTGTTTCAGACATAGTTCCTCTCTTGCCTTATGTCCTGTCCTATCTCTCTTGGATAATCTCTTCTTGGAGTTTATATACCCATGTATGGGTGGAGTTAATTACAGTGGGCAGTGGTCATCTCCATAGAAGGCGTTCTTTTTAACAATTCTGCATCTCTATTAGCTTTCTCAAAAACGCCCACTTCGATCATGCCATGGAAGCTTCTAGAAGAAATTTCTGACGCAATCCGGACCACGTGTTAAGTCGTAACAAAAGGGCAGCACGTGTCCTTCCATGATGACATATATCCTAAACAGGGACTTCCCTCAGGATCGGTTTCTCAAAATATGCTGACTCCACTGATTAAGACAATGACATCTTGGTCAAAACAGGGGCAGTTCCCTTATCACTCGTCCGTAGTCGAATCTCGGCGAGGCTTGGTTTACTTCCAAAATGCTGATGAAAATGAAGAGATGACAGGATTGCCCAAACAGGGCCACAGTCGAATCTCGTCTCACCTCGCTCCTCACACTCGGAATAGATATTTTTGTTTTAAAAGTATTATATCTACCCATGACAATATACCAAGGCACTTTCCCCAATTTTAGGGGGTACCTGACATCAAACAAATGAAAAAAGGCGACCTGTCCTCTCTACGCTCCTACCAGCCTGACAAGAGACTCAACCAAGTTCAGCTGGTACTGCTAGGGTGCTACAGCCTACCCTCCCCCGTTATCCACCACAGATGAAGCTTCATAACACTGAATCTCCTACTGCTGCTACCTCTGCGGTCATCCAAGGCGACTGGAGGAAGCAGCAGGGCCTACCGGAACTGTGTCACAATCACTCGCTGTCAAGCTTTTATTTGTAAATGGAAATGAATTGGGTGCTTGTTACCTAACACTTTAGCTAGACTGGTATCTAGTAAAAAGAACTATGAAAATTATTCATTTGTTAACAATTTAATAGAACAACTCATAATAGTAATAGATGACACGTAGGTTGGAATGTGGGTGCAATCTTGAAATTGTCTAGATGGCTGAAGATGGTAGATCCATGATGACAGATTTTGCACCAGGTAAGTAAAATGGTACATCCAACAGGTCATACAAGTTAAGACAATATGTCAAACAGGCAAGACAAGGTAAGGTAAAGTAGAGTTGAGTGTCAGCAACATAAATACATAAACAATATCTTAGAACAAAAGGTCACTGTTAACATATCACTATTAAACCATAATAGCTTTACATAATTATTTAAATAGAACATAATGTTTACAACAAAGAGCAGATAACTTCTTACCATGTGAAAGGTTGCGAAGTTCGTAAGGTAGTGGCTATCACTTGGGAAGTAAATCAAAGGTAAACAATAAGTAATACCAAGGACACTAAAATAACGAACAGAACAACCAATGCCATCTATTAAAGCGAATAAAAACAACACCCAAGGATGATAGAATGGACAACCAACGTCATCTATTGCATGAAAAAACACAACAAACATACAGATTCTAGTTTTAAGAAAGGAAATACCGGACAAACCCACATACCAAGAAAAACTAGAATCTTTAAATAAAACTAAAATATTCAAAATATTATATACATCAGCTAAGCATGTCAGAACAGATATTATCCTACCCCTTGATATACTCAACCAGGAAATTATAAGGTTGCAGGCTAAGAGCCCATCGCATTAAGCGATCATTCTTATTCCTCATGGAATTTAGATAAGTTAATGTAAGATGATCTGTTTGCAGGATGAATTCTTTCCCATACAGATATTCCTTAAATTTTAAGATAGACCATACAATTGCGTAACACTCTTTATCAATTGTACAGTAACGTCTTTCTGCTTCTGAAAATTTCTTCCCAGCATATGACACAGGCATAAGCACATTATCACTTTCTTGCAATAAATCTGCACCAATACCGTCCATGGATGCATCCGTTCGAAGATAAAAGGTCTTATTAAAATCTGGCAATATCAAAATAGGAGATTTAGTTAGAGAAGCTTTCAAATTATTGAAACTTTTAATTTGTTCATCAGTCCAATTCAGAATATTGCAACTCCCTTTCTTGAGCATAGTTGTTAATGGTGTAGAAAGAACAGAGAAATGTGGAATGAACTTATTATAGAATCCTACAACTCTAACAAAAGATCTTAATTGTTTCTTTGTTTCTGGAAGGGGAAGATTTACTATATTGGCGATTCTATTATCAAGAGGTGTTAAAGAATTGTTACCAAGAGAATATCCTAAATACTTAATTTTCTTATAAGCAAAGAAGCATTTCTTAGGGCCAACTGTTAATCCATGTTCTCTTAATCTTAACAAAACATTTTTAAGATGAACTATATGATCTGACTAATTATTTCTATAAATAAGGACATTATCAAAATAAGATGTAGTATTTTCCAAACCAGCTAAGACTTTTCTCATAAGTCTAACAAAAGTTGAACAAGCTGTGCTAATCCAAACGGCATCTTCTTGAATTGCATCAAACCATACTTTGTTGCAAATGCAGTATACTTTCTGCTTTCTAAAGTTAAGGATACCTGCCAGTATCCTTTTGACAAATCAAGCTCTGTAAAATAGACTTTATTAGCAAGCTTATGTAAAGGTTCATTCATACGTGGCATGGGTTCGGCATCAAATACGGTTATTTCATTAACTTTGAAAGTCAACACACAATCTCAAAGACCCATCTTCCTTCTTTACGAAGACAACTGGGGAACAATATGGAGAATTAGATTGTTCAATTATATCCAATGAGAGCATTTGATCAACCTGATTGTTAAATTCATCAGTAAAACTAATTGGAACAGGATAAGGTTTAGCACGAACTGGAATATTACAGGTCAATTTAATATCATGTTCCATATATCTAGCAACTCCAGGTCTATCACTAATTACATCATGAAACTTATCCAAAACATTAACAAGTTCATCAGTTTGAGAATTTTTAAGATCTTTACTTATTTGATAACTGGTTTTATCAACCTCCAGGTATTCTATATCACATAGATCTGAAACAGGTTCTCCAACATTAACAGCCATAAAGTTAGCATTACCAAACAAACCATTTGAAGTTTTGGCCTCTTCTATTGCTTTTTGAATAACATTTACAATCTTCCTTCTAAAGTACTTCTTCAACATATTGGCATGATACAGTTTAAGATTATTCCCTACTTTAACAAAATAGTCAACTCTATTACTATGGCAACGATTGATCACATAAGGTACTTTCCACTGCATTAGAAATTTGTTTGTATTATTTGGCAAATTAATTAGAAATTAATCTCCCTCAACAAACTTTCTTAGCTTTGCTTTACGATCAAAATACTATTTATATTTACGTGAATTTATTTCAGCATTACTAACTGCAATCTGGGCCATATCTTGCAATCAAGAACGCAGATCTAAAACATACTGGTAAGTAGTTTTGATTTCATCATCAGCATTGTTACCAGCAACCAATTCATGAAGGATTGTTAGAGGGCCACAGACACTACGTCCATACAAAAGTTCAAATGGGCTAAACTTTAGAGTATCGTTGGGAATTTCACTTTAAGCGAAAAGAACAACAGGAATATACCGGTCCCATTCTGTTGGATGATCGCAACAAACTTTCTTTAACATATTTTTAAGTACACCATTCATCCGTTCTACAGTTCCATTACATGCAGCATGATATGGGCTTGTGAATAAAGCTCTAATTGATAATGATCTATGTATTTCTGCCATGAGATCTGATTTAAACTGAGTTCCCTTCCACTGTCGCTTAGTATTTCTTTTGGTACCCCAACTCTACAAAATACTTCTACTAAACTTTCAGCTATAGTAATAGTATCAATATTTCTGAGAGGTACAGCTTCAGGGTAGCGCGTAGCTGAATCAATTATTGTAAGAATATACTTGTGACCACGACTTGAGGTTGGAACAATCTGACCCACAATATCAATAGCCACTCTACTGAATGGTTCAGAAACTATAGGCATTTTACACAAAGACACTTTCTTCACTCTTTTCCAAAATTTCTGACATTTATAACAAGACTTACAATATCTATCAATCTCTACATTAGCCCTCTGCCAAGAAAATTTACCAAGCACTTTGTCAATAGTTTTCCTAGAAGAAAAATGACCAGAAATGAGCGATTCATGTGCGAGTTTCATAACTATCTCTCTATACTCGAGAGGAACTACAATTTGCATTTTACCAACATCTAGATGATTTTTACTTTGCACACATTTACGATAAATCACGTTATTAATTACTACATACTTAACAACTCTCCCTTTGCAAGTTATTTCTTCCTTCTCCTTCAAGTTTTTCCTAATTGACCTCAGAGAATCACACGTCTACTGATTATTACTAAAATCTACTGGATTTATTCTAACTTCAGACAAGACATCAGAAAAGGTTTTAATGTAGTTTCCCTATGACTCTGTTTTCTTGTAACCACATTAACATGTAACTTATTTACATCTAATTCGTTATCTGGCACAGGTATTTTACTCAACAATTCTATTCCTGCCTGTATGTGTTGTTTCAATCCAGGTATTAACCCAACAATTACATCAGAACAATTAATTGGTGCTACGATAGCATTTACTCTACCGGAAAAGAATTTACTTCTAATGTAACATCTAATTTTGGGCAGATATGTTGGAACACCCATGAAATTATACACCTTCACAGTTTTAGCCTTACTGAGATAACGTGTTGGAATCAAAGTTTCGTTAAGAACGACAGTATTACACCCAGTATCAAACAAGACCTCTACTGTTTTGTTAAAAACCCTTCCTTTCTCATCCGCAATAGATTTCTTGGGTTTTTCTTCACTAGCTAGAGCGATACTGATCTTAGGAATATTTTTATTAGAAGATTTAGACTAAGCAAAATTAACAGGATTGTTTGGACAATTGGGTTTAATATTCCCAATTTCTTTACATAGGTGGCACTGCAATGTTTTAAGATTATCAACACCTACTTTTTCAGATTTAGGTTGCATTCCTAACTTTGAACATTTATCAGACTTAAATTTAGAATTTCTACATTTATTAATACCGTGAGCAATCAGATACCTATCAGAAGCTAACGCCATTTCATGAGAATTTTTACAAACCCTTTCTAAAAGAAATGTTTGCAAATCCCTTGAACTATTAGCCAACAATTGATCCATAATCATAAAATCACAGACACTATCATAAAATTTATTAACATCCGCTAATTGCAACTTATCAAAATTCTGTCTTAGTCTATATGAATACTGCACAAAGCTTTCATTAGTTTCAATAAATCCCTCTCTAAATTTCTTTCGATATACCTGAGGATTAACCTGAAATGCTTTCAATAAGGCTGCCTTCAATTCCTGATAATTACTTGCAATAGCAGGGTCAAGTCCACAGTACACTTTCAAAGCTCGTCCCCTTAATAATGTGCCTAACATAGTACCATAGTCTTCCTGCCCCCAATTATGAAATTCAGCTAATTTCTCAAATCTATTCATGTACACATCAATTTCATCAGTTTTCTCATCAAAGGGGGAATTTTTAGCAAAGATATTACATTCTCGCTACCTACACCACCTATAGCACCACTTTTTCTCAACTTTGCTTTGGCTAACTCATGATTCCTGACTTCCTCCTTCTCCTCACTTTCTCTCTTAAGACATTCTAATTTAAATATCCTATCTTTCTCCTTTTCTGCCAACTCTAACTGAAACCTTTTCTCCTCTCTCTCAGCTACTCTATCCTCTCGAGGCTGTTGCTTTGCCTTTTCTGCCAACTCTAACTGAAACCTTTTCTCCTCTCTAGCTTGTTGCTTTGCTATAAATTCTTCAGCTTCAGCAGTTTTCATACCAAGCTTAATAGCCTTATCCATCACATCACTAAGATCCATAATAATGATGGGTAAGCATACAGTTAATAAAAAAAAATAACAACACTTAATAATAAGTATTAGTAAAACATTAAATTATGAAATATGGCTAATCATGAACTCAACTTTAAAAGTAGTACTTCAATGATTACCAATGTCTATTATGGGTTTTCTACCATCAATGACAAGAATTTCCATGCCAAAAAAAACTAGCATAAAGAAACTGAATACACAATAGGAATATTCAAGGATGAGAAAACAATCGGAACTTAAAGGAACATTAAACTAACATTACCCCTAACAAGCCCTACAATCATTAAGACTGAATTAGCTAGAATTAATAGGATAACGATACATTTTCTAATTCACTTCCTGACCTCAACCTTTTCCTAGTACGTGATATAACTACACGAACAAATACAAATTTATATTGCACCACAACGAGAATTTATTCCACTTTAAATAAAGCACTTTCACATGACAACTTGCCAGACACAAAAGAAACAACATAGACAGAACTTTACCTTAACTCCAGTGATATTACTTCCAGTGATAGGCCACAAACCTTGCAGAACACTTAAATGAAATCCACCAACCTTCACAGGTGAAGAAGTTCACATAGTTGTCAGCAGTAAACTGTAAATATAAATCATACATAAGTTACACCGTCTAGCAACTCTGTAAATGATCCTACTCACTGCGCCAATTGTCAAGCTTTTATTTGCAGATAGAAATGAATTAGGCGCTTGTTACCTAACACTTTAGCTAGACTGGTATCTAATAAAAAGAACTATAAAAATTATTAATTTATTAACAATAAATAGAACAACTCATAATAGTAATAGATGACACGTAGGTTGGAATGTGGGTACAATCTTGAAATTGTCTAGATGGCTGAAGATGGTAGATCCATGATGACAGATTTTGCACCAGGTAAGTAAAATGGTACATCCAACAGGTCATACAAGTTAAGACAATATGTCAAACAGGCATGACAAGGTAAGGTAAAGTAGAATTGAGTGTCTGCAACATAAATACACTAACAATAGCTTAGAACAAAAGGTCACTGTTAACATATCACTATTAAACCATAATAGCTTTACATAATGTTTACAACAAAGAGCAAATAACTTCTTACCTTGTGAAAGGTTGCGAAGTTCGTAAGGTAGTGGCTATACCTTGGAAAGTAAATCAAAGGTAAACAATAAGTAATACCAAGGACACTAAATTAACGAACAGAACAACCAACGCCATTTATTAAAGCGAATAAAAACAACACCCAAGGATGATAGAATGGACAACCAACGCCATCTATTAGATGAAAAAAAAACACAGATTCTAATTCAAGAAAAGAAATACCTGACACCCGCCATTCATTCCTTTTTTTAGCACACTCTCTTGCCTCTCTTGCATCTATCCTCCTATCACCCAGAGCTTTCTTCAATCAATTCATCCACCCAAACCTTGGCCTTCCACTTGTACTTCTCCCATCAACTCTTGCATTCATTACCTTCTTTAGCAGACAGCCATTTTCCATTCTCTCAACATGGCCAAACCACCTCAATACATTCATATCCAGTTTAGCTTCTAAATAATTTCTTACACCCATTCTCACCCTCACCGTATCTACTCAAGATACATCAGCCATACTCCTCAGAAACTTTATCTCAAACACATTCAATTCCTGTCTCTCCGTCACTTTCATTCTCCACAACTCCGATCCATACATCACAGTTGGTACAATCACTTTCTCATAAAAAACTCTCTTTATATCCATGCCCAATTCTCTATTCTTTACTACTCCCTTCACTGCCCCCAACATTTTGCATTCTTCATTCACTCTCTGACGTACATCTGCTTCCACTCCACCATTTGCTGCAACACCAGACCCCCAAGTACTTATTGAACTGATCCACCTACTCAAGTAACTCTCCATTCAACATGACATTCAACCTCGCACCACCTTCCCTTCTCGTACATCTCATAACCTTACTATTACCCACATTAACTCTAAACTTCCTTCTCTCAAATACCCTTCCAAATTCTGTCACTAAACGGCCAAACTTCTCTCCCCAGTCTGCAACCAGCACAGTAACATCCACAAACAACAACTGATTTACCTCCCATTCATGATGATTCTCATCTATCAGTTTCAATCCTCACCCAACCATTTGAGCATTCACCTCTCTCACCACTCCATTAACATACAAGTTAAATAACCATGACGACATCACATATCCCTGTCTCAGCCCCACTCTCACTGGAAACCAATTGCTCACTTCATTTCCTATCCTAACACACGCTTTACTACGTTTGTGGAAACTTTTCACTGCTTGCAGCAACCTTCCACCAATTCCATATAACCTCATCACATTCCACATCGCTTCCCTATCAACTCTATCATACGACGCTTTCTCCAGATCCATAAAAGCAACATACATCCTTACCTTTTGTTAAATATTTCTCGCATATCTGCCTAACTGTAAAAATCTGATTCATACATATCCTACCTCTTCTAAAACCCCCCTGTGCTTCTCAGATTACATTCTATGTTTTAACCTCAATCCTATTAATCAGTACTCTACCATGCACTTTTCCAACCACACTCAACAAACTAACACCCATGCACATCTCCTTTACCCTTATATAGTGGTACAATACATGCATAAACCCAATCTACTGGTACCATTGACAACATAAAACACATAATTAACAATCCCACCAACCATTCAAGTACAGTCACCGCCCCCCCCCCCCCCCCCCTTCCTTCACCATATCAGCTCTCACGCCATCCATGGCAGGTGTTTTTCCTGCTCTCGTTTCATCTAGTGCTCTCCTCACTTCCTCTCTTGTAATCTTTATCTCATTCTCATCTCCCATTACTGGCACCTCAACATCCGCAACAGCAATTTTTGTAATCTTTATCTCATTCTCATCTCCCATTACTGGCACCTCAACACCCGCTACAGCAATTATATCTGCCTCCCTATTATCCTCAGCATTCAGTAAACTTTCAAAATATTCCGCCTACCTTTTCCTTGCCTCCTCTCCTTTTAACAACCTTCCATTTCCATCTTTCACTGTCTCTTCAATCCTCGAACCAGCCTTCCTTACTTTCTTCACTTTTTTCCAAAACTTCTTATTCTCTTTATATGAACGACCCAGTCCCTGACCCCATCTCATGTCAGCCCCCCTCTTTGCCTCAGTTACCTTGTGCTTTACTTCCACATTTTTCTTTCTATATCTTTCATACTTCTCTACACTATTACTTTGTAGCCATTCTTCAAGTGCCCTCTTTTTCTCTATGCTGTTTCCTTCACTCCTTCATTCCACCATTTACTACCCTTCCTCATGCTGCCTCCAACAATCTTCTTGCCACACACATCACTTGCAATTCCAACAAAATTTTATTTTACAAACTTTCACTCCTGTAAATTACCAGTGTCTCTCACTTTCCATCTGTCATATGCCATTTTCAACCTTTCTTGATATTTACTTTTTACATCCGGTATTGTTACCTCTCCAACCCTCACTAGCCCCCTTTTACATCCCCCCCCCCCCCACTCTATTCCTCAACTCTTTTGCTACAACTAATTTTCCTTCCACCAAAAATTGATCATACATACCATTAGCCATACTCCTAAACATGTGCAAGTCTTCCAATCTTTCAAACGGTTTTTAGTTATCAACACATAATCCATTAAAGCCCTTTCTAACATTCCTCCATTCGCCACTCTTACCCATGTATATTTGTTTTTTTTTTTTTTTTTTTTTTGAAAAAGCTAGAACTTATTACCATCTTTTGCTCATCACACATATCTACCAGTCTCTCACCACTCTCATTTTCACCTGGTACGCCATACTTCCCTATGACACCTTCTACCTCTCCATCGCCCACTCTAGCATTTAAATCACCCATGACAACTATATAATTCCTCTACACAGTCCTTCTACACACCTAGTTAATTCATTCCAGAACTCATTCCGCTCCTCTTCACTTTTCTCACAACCTGGCCCATATGCACTAGCGAAAGCCTAACATTCCCTACCCAACATAACCCTTCTCACATTAACTTAGATGATGTCTCCTGCTATTCCACTACTTTACCTGTCATCCATCAACTCAGCAATAAAACCACACCCTCTCTTGCTCTTCCCCTTTCAATCCCAGACACTCGACCAGTCACCTCACCAAATAATAATAAAAATAATAATAATAATAATAATAATAATAATAATAATAATAATAATAATAATAATAATAATAACAATAATTTGGATAGTTATTATCGTCTAAATAATGTTAATAATCCTAAAATTATAATTATTATTATTATTATTATTATTATAAAAACTGAAAATTATTATTAACAATGAAATTGATAATATCACTAACATTATTTTTGATAATAAGAATTACTATCCTTATTATTATTATTAAAATTATCAAAATAATTTAATTCTAATAGTAATAATAATAATTTCAATAATTTTAATAATCTCATTATTAATAATAATATTAATAATAATAATATTATTAATAATAATAATAGTAATAAAAATAATAATAATAATAATAATAATTTTGGTAATAAGGATTTTGGTAATTTCATTAATAAATATAATTTTAATAGCTATAAAGATTTTAATGATTTCAATAATAACGATTTCAGCAATTTCAATAACAATATTTCGATAATTAATATAATTTTAATGATAATAATTTTAATAATTTCAATAGCAATAATAATTTCAATAAGAAAAATATATTAAGTCTAATAATCCTAATAATAATAATTTAACAAATAATAAAAAATCTAATAATATTGAACATTTTAATAATTTCAATAATAATAATTTTGATATCAATCATTTTAATAATAATAATAATAATAATAATAATAATAATAATAATAATAATAATAATAATAATTATTATTATTATTATTATTATTATTATTATTATTATTATTATTTTAGAGTTATTGGTCAGACAGTACAGTACTAGATTGGATCCCTCTCTCTGGTTACGGCTCATTTTGTCTTTGCCTACACATACACCGAGTAGTCTGACTTATTTCTACATCCTCCTCTGTCCTCATACACCTGACAACACTGAAATCACCAAACAATTCTACTTCGCTCAAGGGGTTAACTACTGCAATGTAATTGTTCAGTGGCTACTTTCCTCTCGGTAAGGGTTTGAGAGACTCTTTAGCTATGGTAAGCAGCTCTTCTAAGAGAAGGACGCTCCAAAATCAAACTATTTTCCTCTAGTCTTGGGTAGTAGCATAGCCTCTACGAGTATACCATTGCCTTCAACTGTCTTAGATTAGATTTCTCTTGCTTGAGTGTACACTCGGGCACGCTGTTCTATCTTATTTATCTTCCTACTGTTTTTCAAGTTATTATGGTTTATGTATGGAATATCTAATCTAATGTTTTTACTGTTTTTATATTTTATTTTGATTGTTTATTACTTCTATTATTTCTTTATATCCTCTCCTCGCAGGGCTATTTTTCCCTGTTGAAGCCCTTGGGCTTATACCATCTTTTTTTTCCAACTAGGTTTGCAGCCTAATAACAACAACAACAACAACAATGATAAATATAATAATAATAATAAATATAATAATAATAATAAATATAATAATAATAAATACAATAATAATAATAAATAATAAATAATAATAATTATAATTTTTATTTTTATTTTAAAATTATAATTATAATTATAATTATAATTATAATTATAATTATAATGATTTCAATAATAACGATTTCAGCAATTTCAATAACAATGTTTCGATAATTAATATAATTTTAATTATAATAATTTTAATAATTTCAATAAGAATAATATATTAATAAGATTATTAAAATTATTATAATTATTATAATTATTATAAGTGGATACAAAGGAATTGATCCGTGACCTGCGAAGAGATGAATTAGATTTACGGTACATGTGTAGAAATAAATCTTCCCCTAATAATCCTTCGTTAATAAATCTTGGAAACTGGAAGAGATTTAAAGGGTTAAACTCATTAAAATCCTTTCAAATTAGACTAATTGATCTTACGAGGCAAAATGTTTCAGGAAATTAAATATTCTTGGGATCCCCTGGTTCAGACTTCAATTCATAAAGAAAGACATTAGATTTTAAATTTCGTGAAAATTATTCCGAACATAAAGTTGGCTTAAGTCAGAAAATGATGTTGGATATGCTGTAGTTCTCAAGGATGGGTCCTTTTTAGCTAGATTACTTACCTGTACCTCCATATTCACTTCAGAAATTGCAGCTGGAATCCCTTTTATACAAGGATTCGTGTAGATACGGTATCAGCATCCTTCCAGGATGGCAGCGAGGAATAATAGAAGCTTTTGTAAATGAAAATGATTGCATAAAGAATTTAAAAGCATAGGGGCTATTACTAACCACTGGTTTGGATATGCTTTAGTTGCCGATTGGCTGAAGTTATTTCAAGTATATTGAGGATCAGTCATTCCTTCCTCACACGCGAATATATTTTAGACGGTAGCAGGGCACCAGTGTGCGGTCGCGTGGCAAATTACTGTCGGTTGAGCACATTGTGGTGTGCTGCTCAAGATTTGTAAATCAGTGTTGAAAATTCCTTCTCAATGGTAAATCCGTCACTGGTGTTTTAGATCAGGTTGAAGTAGATGCTCTTGAATATGTACTTGATACCGATCTTTTTAATGTAATTTTTTAATTGACTTATTATTATCTTATTATTCTAATTACGAATGAATGTTTTATTTTTAATATTTTCAATCATATTTTTAAATTCTTAATCTTTATATAATAAAGAACAAGTGTCATATATATATTGTCCCGACCCTGTGCAAGTTCTTATTGCACGAATAGGGAGAACAGTGTTGGCCAGTGGTAACGAAAACACGAGGGAAAACTTGAAATATTTACAATAATCTTGCTGAAAAGCCAACCTTGTGACTACCTAACAATTCACAACTAAACACTAAGCAAATAAGAATGATTAACAAATTACTAAGTGAACACTTTAACCAATTAATATTTAACAAGTATCACTTAAACAATAACAACAAAATTCCCAAACGGGAAACCGCACACTCTCAACGAGAGAGAGTCAATTAATAATTAAACATCCATTTGGGTAATAACAATAACATTCCCCTATCGGAAACAACACACTCTCAACTAGGGAGAGTTAAATAAGACAATTAAACACTTAAAAAAAAAAAACACTAAATACCTAGCCATATCACACTCTTTAAGGCTGGAAAAAAAAAAACTAACACAACTCCAAATAAGGTAGCTGCTTCACAGGCACACTACTACTGTAGGGAGTAAAGCTCTGTAGGACTCCTCACCAAAGGGAGGGACATGGAGTCCCAACACCAAAAACAAGGTAAATAATCTTTCCTACCTGGCAGCGGCCTCCCTACGTATCTCCACGAGCTTTAATGCTCCCACAGCTGGACATAACGAGGATGCGCCCCGCCTCTCCAGAGTCCTCCCCAAAGCCAGGATTTTAAGGCGTCGGCTCTGCAGACTCCAGAAGATAGCCAGCAGGAACAGCAAAACACCGCCGGTGGCAGAAATGCACCTGCAAAAAGCAGTCAATGGTGGGTGGTGCAATCCTCAAGAAGGCTCAATTTAGCCAGCAGCTGTAGTAGGTCCGGGAAGCCTTAGTTGCTCGATTAATCACTTTAGCGAAAGAGTTCCTAACTGGTAAACTCCGGTGTTTGTTGACATCCAAGGACTCGGAAAACACGGAAAAGAAAACAATGTGTTAAACTAAACACTTATAAACTAACATGAGCGGGGAGGAGGTTAAACAGCTTTTCAACAGAAAAAAAATTTAAATTTACACTAATTTTAAATAACAAATAAATGTAGAAACAAGGCTGATAAAAATCAAAATAAAAAATTACGTTAATCCATTATATATATATATATATATATATATATATATATATATATATATATATATATATATATATATATATATATATATATACATATATATATATATATATATATATATATATATATATATATATATATATATACATATATATATAAATAATAATAATAATAATAATAAGGCTGGTGATTATCTATTTGTGTCTGCGTGTTCTCTATAGAAAAATTATACAAGGTATTTGTAATTTTCATCGAAAAAGCTGACGTCGCTATTTATAATAATAATAATAATAATAATAATAATAATAATAATAATAATAATCGAGAAATCTAACGTCATGTTGTTTTCTTTTTTGATCAAGAACCACTTGGGGGTCTACAGGCCCCATAATTACAAATCCCCTAAAGCTTAGTTCTATAATAATGAACCAAATGCAATGAATTTTGACATAAAGATTGTATGAACATATTAGATCGTTTGGAGCTATATTAATTTGGAAATTTGTCCTAAAAAGGGGGGGTCCTTGTGAGTCCCCCCAACACACAGTATACGCTTATTTTCTTTTCTATGTAATATTATGTACAAAAACTTACAGAATATTTAATGATTGATTTTATGTAATTTTTATATTTTTTTCAGTTTTTTGGAAAATGATGCCACCCAAAAAGAGGTTCGTCAGAATATTTAATGGGGCAGTCTTATATAAGTTTTGTTCAGTTTTCTACAAAATGATGCCACCCAAAAAGAGGTTCTCATTCGATAAATCCGATGAAGACAGTTCGGTGAAAAGAAAAAGACAGCAGGGAACAGAAGAGCAGAGGAATTTACGGTGGGAAACAAATGCAAGAAGAATAGCAGCTAGACGTGAGACACAGGATGAAGAACGAAGAAAAATTCATGCAAGTAGAATGGCAGCTAGCCGCAGAGTAGAAAACGAAGAGCAAAGGAATTTAAGAGCGAACAACAATGCAAGAAGAATCTGGAAAAACTTTTCAATGGAACATCCCACCATTCAAAAAAATTTTCTCGAAAGCATAAACTATACAATAATGTTTTCCAGAGGACTTCATTTGGTGCCAAATTTGTGAATGAAAGGGGATTTATGCCCACATTCAAAATCCAAGGACAAATACACCGGTGTAAAGGTTTCAAGTTACCCCCAGTTTCAAACTACCCCCCCCCCCCGGTAACTTGAAACCGGTTTCAGATTACCGGGGGTGTAGTTTGAAACCGGTTTCAAGTTACCCCCTCTGTTTTCAAGTTACCCCCTCATCAGAATGATAAATAATTCATGTGACATCGCAAATATGTATCATGCATTTATTGCTGGTTTCGCAGCAGTAGGAAAAGTAGTTTAATTTTGTATTTAAGACCAAATATTGTGTATTAGTGAATTATATGACACGTTAAAAGTCACAAACTGTAATATAAGGTTTTGTGATAAAGGTGAGGTAAAATTTTATTTTATTTCAGTGTTCGTGTGATTGTTGATATTTTCGTATTTAAGATACGAAAATATTTGAAGTTACAGACTGTCATTTAAGGTTTAGTGATAACGTCGAGGTAAAACCTCATTTTATTTCATTGTGCACGTGATTGTCGAGATTTTTTTTCTCCTTTTTTTTATCTCCAATAGATTCCATTCACGTGCCTTAGGTACATGAGCTTCGGGCGGCAATATGCCTGGAGAAATTGACACAAAAATTACTCAGAATAAAGGGTGTCGATTATTTTATTTAAACAAATGCATATATATATATATATATATATATATATATATATATATATATATATATATATATATATATATATATATATATATATACACACACACACATCTTTTGAACAAGGGCAGCCAACGCGCAGCTTAAGGTGTCAATCACCAAAACTCATTTGCGGCGGTGCCTATTCTCCTTAATCCCGATGTGCTTTCGCTTCACTAAAGACAAGGGAAGCAAAATGACAAACTAGAAGATATGGCATACACGTTACAACATCTTCACTGGGTCAGTTAACTGAGACCTTTGGTCAAATCCTATTAAATGCATGAAGATTAGCTTCCTCATTCCCTGTCTTGCACAATAGGCTTCCGTAAAAACCAAGGTGAGTTCTCAGCGTCGTGTTTTTCGCCCAGAAGAAAGAAAAAGGGCATACAATGTCTATCAGTTTTTTAAATGGGAAAATTATAATGAAATTGTTAAATTTGGAATTGACCAAGCAATCAAACGTGTCACAGATGCAACCAACATATCGAAAACGAATTTGTTTCAGATTTGCAAGGAAAATTGGGTCAAGGGTATTAAGCATACTGATAACATTATAAAGGAAGACATGGAAATGGTCTGAATTAACTAATTCGTTGAATCTTTTGTGATAGCACTAACTTCATCTGACGAAGTCACCATAACCACGTTTGCTAACACAACCTTTGTTGTAAAAAAATTTTGTCGATTAATTAAGTAAATTCTAAAACAATAAAATCGCCTATGTAAATATACTGTGATGTATGGATCGGAGTTGTGGGGAATGAAAGTGACGGAGAGACAGAAATTGAATGTGTTTGAGATGAAGTGTCTAAGGAGTATGGCTGGTGTATCTCGAGTAGATAAGGTTAGGAACGAAGTGGTGAGGGTGAGAACGGGTGTAAGAAATGAGTTAGCAGCTAGAGTGGATATGAATGTGTTGAGGTGGTTTGGCCATGTTGAGAGAATGGAAAATGGCTGTCTGCTAAAGAAGGTGATGAATGCAAGAGTTGATGGGAGAAGTACAAGAGGAAGGCCAAGGTTTGGGTGGATGGATGGAGTGAATAAAGCTCTGGGTGATAGGAGGATAGATGTGAGAGAGGCAAGAGAGCGTGTTAGAAATAGGAATGAATGGCGAGCGATTGTGACGCAGTTCCGGTAGGCCCTGCTGCTGCCTCCGATGCCTTAGATGACCGCGGAGGTAGCAGCAGTAGGGGATTCAGCATTATGAAGCTTCATCTGTGGTGGATAATGTGGGAGGGTGGGCTGTGGCACCCTAGCAGTACCATCTGAACTCGGTTGAGTCCCTTGTTAGGCTGGAGGAACGTAGAGAGTAGAGGTCCCCTTTTTGTTTTTGTTTCATTTGTTGATGTCGGCTACCCCCCAAAATTAGGGGAAGTGCCTTGGTATATGTATGTACTGTATGTATGTATGTAAATGTACCATATTAAATATAGTTAATTAAATCCTTTGTAAAGAATTCTGTCTTTTAATAATCAATCAGAATTGAGAACTGAATTCATTTTATATCAAAATTAAGATTATTTCTGTTAGTATGATAATCGTTTTATAACAATTTTGCTCTTTGTTATATTTAAGAGTTCCAACTTGTCACCACGTGGTTGCAAACAAAGAGAGCGAAGGAAACAATTTGGAGAGAGTATCAGATTAAAAGATTATATTTTTAGAGCGTTTAAATCCGGGTGAATGACTTTTTAGGTGAACCTTTTCTCCTTTTCTTGGCTCGCCCATGGATCAAAGCGGTCAAGCCAGGTGTGCTTTGAAAATGACCCAAGAGAACTGGCAATGCCGCTATTGGGCTCCGAGTTTGCTCTGAAAACTTTAAATCAATCAATCAATCTTAAAATGGTTTGACTATACCCATAGATGCAATATATCAATAGAACTCCTTGTGTCCATATATCTTTTTGTTTATTCATATATTCTGTCAGTGATAATGCATAGTAACTTCGTAGTATTTGGATGCTATGCACGTGAAAAATAAAAGCTCAAATATAAATTACCAACATGCATGTTGTCGTGAAGACAGAATTAACGTTGTGTAAGCTACTGTTAGCTCGATTCAATTTAAACCAGATGACTTTAAATATGGTATGAAGTATCGATTACTAGCTATTGCTGTTTTGTCATTTGATGAAATGAGTGATAAGAAAGAATGGAGCTAAGACAAAGGGGCAGAAGTCTTAAATAAACCGCATGGAAATGCACAGGTGACTATGTTGCGAGGTCTTTTTTTTTCTTTATGATACATTTCAGGTGAAATTCTTAAACATTTTATCGCTCAGTTTTTTCAATAATTTTCCATTTCGAGATCAACAACAGAGAAAAAAGAATCCATACACGAATCCATCACTTACTACTCTGGAAGATGGTCTAAATAGGATTTGATTTAGCCCATGATAACACACAGCTGCCTGCCCTTAGGCTAAAATCAGTAACAACAGTTGTGAGATTAACAAAAGCTGTGTTCAATGCAATTCATAGAGGGCTACAAAGTGTAACGACTTTACCGTAGTCCAGGTGTTTTCGTATACAAACAACCAATGTAAGTACAGTAGAAGCAAACAGCATGTACTGTATCTTGTTTTATTAAAACTGTTATAATTGCCTACAATCTTGCTTTATTAAAAGTGTCAATTATTTACAGATATCATGAATGATATAGTATTTACAACATACATACAAATATACACACACACACACACACATATATATATATATATATATATATATATATATATATATATATATATATATATATATATATATATATATATGATATGTGTAGCCTATACATATATACTTATGATCAATATGTTGATTATACCTTATATAATATTTGCTTGCAATATAATTATGAAATATTTCAAATGATGGAAAAAAAAATAACCGTCAAAATCAAATTCCACCTCGTCTCCCTGTCTCGAAAAAATATGCGCCCATGACTGGTAACAGAATTTCCGACGTTTATTAGCTAAGATATAAACATAAAACGGATAAAGGCTAGATATTAATAAACGATACCAATAGGTGAAACAGTACATGTATATACATATAACCTAACGATTGTGTTGACCCTGATCAAAAGCAATTTATTAATATTCATAAATGATGAGATCCTACGCAAAAACGGGGGGGGGGGGGGTAATTTGAAACCAGGGGGTAGCTTAAAACCGGTTTCAAATTATCCCCGGGGGTAGCTTGAAACCGGTTTCAAGTTACGCTCGGTAGTCTGAATCCGGTTTCAAACAACCGGGCGGTAAGATTTGAAGAGGGTAATTTGAAACTGGTACACCTGGGCAACACCAAGGACGCCTGCTAGTACACACACACCCACACACACACATACATACATATATATATATATATATATATTATATATATATATATATATATATATATATATATATGTATATATATATATATATATATATATATATATATATATATATATATATATATATATATATATATGTGTGTGTGTATATATATATATATATATATATATATATATATATATATACATATATATATATATATATATATATATATATATATATATATATATATATATATATATATACATTTCCTATCACCCCGAACTACAAACACTCTGAAACGACGATCTCCAACAAATAGCCCAAACTGCAGTTTATAGTTAGGAAAGGGGGAGGGGTTGGAAGTGTTGAATCTGTGTGTGCTGGTGCACTCATATCAATCTAAATGTTTATCCGTCATTTGTGACTGGTCGCGTACACTAGTAGTTTAAATATTAATGAAGCCTCTAAAATCTAAATGAACTCATCGGACCCACGCCTGGTCTCTGACCTAAACGTTATAATTCAACCTGATCCTGTAATACAATAAAGTATATCGGTCTTTAAGTGAACCTCATGAACGGAAGCAAATGATATGCTTTACATCTGTTAAAGATATAAAAAAATCCCTCAGAGCCACATAGTTTACTTTTGTTTGTATTTCTAACTATTTCAATAAGGGTTAGCAGGACATTTATCAGGAATAAAATTAGATATAGAAAGTAAAATTAACTTTGAACAGATCATCTATAAGGGTCATTGGTCACAACCTATCAGATGGCAAGTGAATAATAAATACTAATTTTTGAGGTTGGTGACATGAGGGGATTTCGCAAAGTATTCCCGTTTTACATTGCAAATCTCTGAACTATAAAAAGCCTGTGAATCACACAAAAACTCTGACGTTATTGGGACCCTCGTGTGCCACTGAACTTCATCCAATAAATCAAGTCGACCAAAACTGAAAAAGAGCCTGCTTGTTTATGCAACGTCTATCTAAGATCTGATTTCAAGTGTTCTTTGTAAAACTCACTCCCTTCTCAGCTTTTACTAAGAGTTGCCAAGGAAGTTGTATGAATAGAGTCGCGTCGCTCCATAAAGACAAGTAGAACGAATTACATTACGTTATTAATAAGATTTTTCACCATGAGCGATAAGTGTCCTCTTTTAAAATTAACGTATAAAAAAATGAGAGATAAAGATTAACTTTTTTTAAATTCTATTTTTTCTTTAATAATCTGGCACATACACATAAGACAGCGACCTCCAAGTCTCATAGCTGTCAAGAAAAAGGAGAATAAAAAAAAAAAATCTTAGACTAATATAAACATGTCACATATACTTCATGGTAATTTTAGGTTCCACACAATGCAAAAGTGATCCAAATTTTATTTATAGACCCTACAGGGCTTTACTTACACGCTTCTCAGAATCAGTTTGTGTTTGACGGCCAGAGATAGGAATGTGCGCTTGTTTCTGTGGATAATTTTATCTAGCAACTTTTGTTTTCATGACGTTTTTAAAGAAGCCGCTTATTTCTCAGGGGAGATTAAAAAAAAAAAGTACACACATGTAGGATGTGAAATTTTATATATACAAATATAAAGCCTACTCCATGATATGGGTTTTCCGTAAGGTTTTTGTTGTTTCTGTAGCAGTGAACAGAAGCAGTACGCTATACCCGTATGAGAGATAGCATAAGGTAGCCTACATACAGTACTTTGAAAAATATATTGTTCTTAACCCCGAGACGACGGTTGAGATACTTTAGGTTAGCCGACGAGCAGGTCTACCTTCCACTACCTGTCTCAAGGCCAATATCCTCTCGTCTGACAATCGACGGCGCGACGTCACACGTTGGAGCTTGAGGGAAAGAAGGATATACAAAGTACGAAATCAGACAGAACGATTTGTTTGTTATTATTATTATTATTATTATTATTATTATTATTATTATTATTATTATTATTATTATTATTATTACAAGCCAATCTACAACACTAGTTGGAAAAGCAAGATGCTATAAGCTCAAGGGCTCCAATAGGGAAAAATAGCCCAGTGAGGAAAGGAAATAAGGAAATAAATAAATGATGAGAACAAATTAACAATAAATCATTCAAAAACAGTAACAACGTCAAAATAGATATGTCATATATAAACTATTGACAACGTCAAAAACAGATATGTCATATATAAACTATAAAAGGACTCATGTCAGCCTGGTCGACATAAAAACATTTGCTCCAACTTTGAATTTTTGAAGTTCTACCGATTCAACTACCCGATTAAGAGGATCATTCCACAACTTGGTAAACAGCTGGAATAAAACTTCTAGAGTACTGTGTAGTATTGAGCCTCATGATGGAGAAGGCCTATTAGAATTAACTGCCTGCCTAGTATTACGAACAGGATAGAATTGTCCAGGGAGATCTGAATGTAAAGGATGGTCAGAGTTATGAAAATCTTATGCCACATGCATAATGAACTAATTGAACGACGGTGCCAAAGATTAATACCTAGATCAGTAATAAGAAATTTAATAGACCGTAAGCTTCTGTCCAACAAATTAAGAAGAGAACCAGCAGCTGAAGACTAGACAGGAGAACAATACTCAAAACAAGGTAGAATGAAAGAATTAAAACACTTCTTCAGAATAGATTGATCACCGAAAATCTTGAAAGACTTTCTCAATAAGCCAATTTTTTGTGCAATTGAAGAAGACACAGACCTAATGTGTTTCTCAAAAGTAAATTTGCTGTCGAGAATCACACCTAAAATTTTAAAAGATTCATACAAATTTAAAGAAACATTATCAATACTGAGATCCGGATGTTGAGGAGCCACCGTCCTTGACCTACTTACAATCATACTTTGAGTTTTGTTAGAATTCAACTTCATACTCCATAGTTTGCACCATGTACGAATTTTATCTAAATCTTTATCACGGAATTCACCAACCCAAGATCTACATTCAGGGGATGGAATTGATGCAAAGAGAGTAGCATCATCTGCATATGCAACAAGCTTGTTTTCATGTGTATATAGTATGAAAAGTAATGGGCTAAGAACACTACCCTGTGGAACACCTGATATCAAATTCCTATACTCACACAACTCTTTGAGATCTATTACTTAAACAATCAATAATAATGCCAAGAAACGACCCACCCACTCCTAACTGTTTGAGTTTGAAAACAAGGGCCTCATGATTAACACGGTCAAAGGCAGCCCTAAAATCAAGGTCAAATCATACGAACTTGCTGTACAGCATTGGAGATTGTAAGAAGGGCATCACATGCTCCAAGGCCTTTACGAAAACCAAATAGCAAAATAGGGAATAGATGATTACGTTCAGCAAACCTATTAACACGTTTTGCCAGAAGACGTTCAAAAACGTTAGATAATATGGGAGTTATGGAAATAGGGCAGTAATCAGTGGGACTTGAGCTACCACAAATTTATAGGCACGGTTAAGCTACAACCGTGGCTGTAGAACATTTGTTAATACTTTATTTGACCTCGAGCACAGACCATAGACAGATTAACTTAATATGTAGTTCACTTCAAAATACCTTCCCTTAGTATGGACTTTTGTCAGTTGTAAATCATAACATCAGACAAATGTCCAAGAACGCATAATGGAACAATTTTGTGAGAATTATTAATTGCGCAGTCCAGCAATGCTTTAATAATAGAGAAAAAATGGTTAAGAAGTTCGATTTTTAGATTTCCTAATGACGATGAATATTTGGCCTACCATGTTCATACCATCAATGCACTTGTCAGTTCAGCACATTATCCTTGCGAGCCAGATATATTAACATCTGTTTTGTCTTTGATGAAAACTAAAGCTGAAACTTTAACTGTGAAGGAGAGGCTTGCAGTCATGTCATTTGATGAAATGAGCATCACAAAACAGTATAGTTATGATAAGGGAACGGGGCAGACTAAACCTCATAAAAAGGTTCAGGTAATAATGATTAGGGGCTTAATTGGTGAATGGAGACAATCCATCTGTTATGAATTTGATAAATCTTTCATACTTGGAATAATAATACGAATAATTTAGGAAGTAGAGAATGCTGGGTATCAATCGTGAATGATCTGGGGACAACCAATGTAAAATTATGGAAGCAATTTGGGATAGACCCAATAAACTGTAAGCGCGTTTCAATAAAAAGTCTGTTCCAATAGGGAATTTTTCTTATTTGCAGATGTCCCACACATGATAAAATTAATAATAAATTACTTTATAACTAAAGGGTTTTGTTTTGAAGACGGAACACTGATATCGGATTATTGTGTTAGGCAAATGCTAAGTAATACTCGCACAGAATATGGTCTAGAATAGATTATAAGATTGGTGAAATTCATGTAAACTTACAAAACACTGAAATTCAGCGAGTAAAGCACGGTGTGCATTTAATATCAAACAGCTGTGCAACGTCTGCTGATTATTTAGGAGGGAGAGGACTGCTGAAAGAAAAAAAAAATGGAAGGATAGGCCTACTGCAGAATTCATTGCAATGGTTAATGATTGGTTTGATATTCTGAATTTATCTAATATGAGAGGAAACGTTAAATCAGGGAAGTTACTCAGAAAACCAGAAAATTTTTGTGTAAATTCATTGATGTAATGACAAAAATGTGAATGTGCAATGTTAGGTCAAGCGGCATTCATACTCTAGAGCGATAATTGACAGAGCGATATTCTTTTGAGCAATCCACTTTGAGCGATATCTGTAAGAGAGCGACGTACGTTGGAGCGATTCATTCAAGAGCGATACAAAATTCGGAATTGCTTTTTTAAGAATAGAAGCTATGCATTCAAGTACATAGAACTATGTATTTAAGAACGATAGAAGTTGTTTAAAAATAGCGTGTAGTTTTCACATAATTGTTTTCGAACGACGTGTTTAAGACTATGGTAGTCGTTTAAAGTAGGAGTTCGTTTTGAAAGTTTTGATACCAATTTCAAGTTAGACTATGTAAATATTTTCAGTTCACTGTGAGTTTGAAAGTTTTTCTCTACTCCCATAATGGAATTTGTAGACAGCCACAAAAACAGTGGGAAACTTGTATCTTATTACGGATATCTGTACCGCAGAGACAAAGAACACAAGACTACCATAAATTACTGGCGTTGCACCGAAGAAGTATGTAAAGGTCGGTTGATTACCAGCGCTGTAGCCTATCTAGTACAAATGAAACTCCACCTACTAAATCCCTCAAAGGTTGAGGTAAAGAAACTTTATTCTTGGTTGAAAGAAACAGCCGCAGCTACCGCAGATGTGCCACGCAAAATTATTCAGGATGAGGTACAAACCTTAATTTAAGTCAAGAAGCAGCTACGCAAGTTGGTACAAATAAAGATTCAGCAAATATTATTAACAGAAAACGAAGACGTGTTCAGCTCTTACCTCCAGCACCAAGTACCAGAACTGGATTTATCCTACCTATAGAATATACAATTACTTCTTCAGGAGAACAGTTTCTTCTATTTGACTCGGGTGTGGTAGACAAAGACAGGATTCTAATTTTTGGAACAAAACGTATTGTAAAATTAATGAACTTTCAGAAATTCATCTAGCTTTCATATTTTTAAATATATTTTTATTTAATTTTTATTATTATCTTATACATATCTACTCATTTGAACTAAATAAAAGTATATTCTTTTAAAAAGAAATTGTTAGGACTAAATAAAATTGTTTTAGTTTTTGTTGAACTAAATAAAAACTGTTTGGACTAAATAGTTTTTTTTTATTCCTTTTCTTTACAAGTGTCTCTTTACAATAATTGCTCTAAAGTCACATCGCTTAAGTAGGCAATCGCATAAAAGATAAGAGCTTCAATAAAAATCGCTCAAATAAAAAGCACTCCAAAGAATGACCACGAGTCAAGCAGTCTTTACAGTTTATAGTTTGCCCTGTCACCCACTTCTGGGCATATATGAAATATTAGTCAGTGTTTATAACGTTGCATAAATATTGACTAGAAGACTAAATCAGGACGTGTTAGAGCTTTTTTTTTTATGTTGCAGACAGATGAGTGGACCGCATGATCATCTCGGTGCTATAAGCTTTAAATATCGAATGAGAAAGCTGCTTCTGGGAAAAATTTTGCCTTAATTAGTAATCAAACAAATGTAAGTAAAGAGCATGGAAATAGTGATTGGTTAACAATTGAGTTGGCATTAACAAATGCAACAACAAAGTGAGAAATTATAATGACAGTTATCTTGCATTAGAAATTTGCGACCAGACAAATTTTCAAAAATACGGAATTAGATATAAAATGTGAAACATATTACATCAAACTCAGGTGACGATATGGATAATTTGACAACAGATCCTAGTAACACATGATCGTTACCTGATGTCATAGAGGAAGAAAGTTTGTGACATACGGGGAGGGGCTACATTTCCGATGCAGTATCCTCATTTATGTCATAAAACGGCTGCCACTCAGTGACGAAAATTCCTAGGTTAAATGATCAACAGAAGTCAACTGCATATTATTATTATTATTATTATTATTATTATTATTATTATTATTATTATTATTATTATCATCATTATTATTATTATTATTATTATTATCAGCCAAGCTACAACCCTAGTTGGAAAAGCAAGATGCTATAAGCCCAAGGGCTCCAACAGGGAAAAACAGCCCAGTGAGTAAAGGTAATAAGGAAATAAATAGAGGCAATGAGAAAAA
Organism: Palaemon carinicauda; assembly: GCF_036898095.1. Lineage (NCBI taxonomy): Eukaryota > Metazoa > Arthropoda > Malacostraca > Decapoda > Palaemonidae > Palaemon > Palaemon carinicauda. Next base: position 56,057,511 of record NC_090738.1, read on the forward strand.
ATTAACAGTAAATTATTCTAAAAACAATAACATCATCAAAACAGATATGTCATATATAAACTATAAATGGACTCATGTCAGCCTGTTCAACAGGAAAACATTTACCGCAAGTTTGAGCTTTTGAAGTTCTACTGATTCAACTACTCGATTAGGGAGATCATTCCACAACATACCGTTTGAGACATTTTTCTCTCACCTGTTTCATGAGAGGTTTTATGGCCATTCATGTTGAAAGCCTTGGGAAGGGAAACCAATGTATATAAAAACACTAGCCTCGTAAATGGAATCCCTCTTAACGAGAGAATGCCTTGAAGAAGTTATTGAGCTTCAGCACGGCATATAATTCCCGTGCTGAAGGTTGGTGACGGGCAAGAGGGCTCTCGAACTTCGAGGAATTGCTCCCCCAGTTTGAATCTAAATTTATCTCTCTCTCTCATCTTTTTCTTCTTCTAAAGATTACTTCGACCTTCTCCTAATTTTATAAACTTTATTTCGTGTTGCTGTCCCAACTCTATGAGTAAAATTTCCCTTATGTATATGTGTATATATGTACATACATATATATGTATTTTTTTTTTAATGGCGTGGATTTTTCTACATCTGTTATTGCCACTGGCGTGGATGTTTCTGCATCTGTTATTACTGCCTGCTTCGATGAATGGGGGGAAGTGTCATAGTTGGGAGGTATTTGCATTCAAAGCTATATGTGAGAGTATTGGATGTCTCAGCGATTCCGAAGATGGTTTGTACCTTTTGGCGGAACTATTCTCAAGTGTTGGGTCTTCGAAATCCAGGGGGATCCAATGCTTGGGATACGACTCTCGGCTTTTAGCCGGAAGCCTGTCATTACAGATATGGGGGGGGGGATGATTCCATAGTGTCTTGGTCTCAGTCCTAACAGGCGGGTTCAGCTTACACCTGAACCTCTATATCTGTTTTGATGCTATCCTTCGGGTAGGGTATGGAGTGGACCATCTGGGAAGTATACTCTCATTGTGCCGATAGTGGAGAGTGCAAATTTCCTTTCTGACATGTGATGCCTTAGTATTCTTGAGCGGGTAAATCAAACTCTTCTTTCTAGTCTCAACCCTGTCTTATGGACTCTTCAAACAACGGACCCCCATCCCCTGGATACGCTGACTCTCCACCGGCACTGTTGGCAACCTCTGGAAAGTCTATTAAGGAAACTTCTGTTGATGACCTTGGAACTGGAAAGGATCATTCTACATATATTCCAAAATTGAGTAATTTGGGTAACATATTACCCAAATTCCAATAGACACAAACTATGATAATCTATACAAAGCATTTGAGTGCTATGGATGTATAAAAGAAATAAGAATGAAACGAAGATGATAAATGGGATTCATGGATATCTGACAGTAGTCATCATGAAGCATTTAAAGCAATAAATAACATGAATAACATTACAATTAATAACTTGAATGTCATGGCTGCTCTGCAATAAATTACTAAAGGATTTGGATATATATAGGCCTGCCGATTGGTTGGAAAAAGACGCTGATTTAGTTATGCTTTCTCTGAGAGAGCCAAAGCCACCAACCTGGCTTGTAGCTGAATCAAAGGGAGTTACAGGAAATTATTTCAGAATATGCAAATTAATTCAGAAAAAAATAGGAACTATTGCACTGGGAGATATTTTTCGTTTTGGAAAAAAATAGTTTCCTTATCCATGCCAAATCAAGCACACAATCTGCAATACTGTCCAACCTAAAAACAACTAATGATGATATTAAGTTAGATGTCAAAACCCACCTAAATTTCACTTATGGGAGGGGAGTAGTTCTTAACAAAGATCTGTATGAATATACAGAGGAGGAGATACTGGCCATGTGTCCACTAAATGTATGGAAAGCTCACAAAGTCCCAGGTACATCTATGATTATCCTTACTTTCTAGGATGCTGATGTACCTTTTCATATCATTATTGAAAACGAAATGATTAAAGTACGACCATTCAAGCAGAAGCCACTGCAGTGTTTTAATTGTTTTAAATTTGGACACCGGTCTAAAGTTTGCAAAAAGGAGAAAATGCACTTGGGGAGAGGTATTCAAATTGTAACTCAAATCATAGATCCACAGACAAGAGCTGCAAGCTGTATAAGTTGGAAGACCATATAAGTGTATGGTATGCCAAGAGACTTGACTAAATCAAATACCTATGCTCTGGCATTAAAATTAAACCCAACTAGTGCTGCCAATACCTCTAGAAAAAGAAATATACCATCTGATAAAATGCAGAAGGATAAGGTAGGCATATTACCTCTTGAGGTTTTACCACGGTGTATTAACAAGAGGGCATTGCCCATCTCTTTACAGCCTTCTTCCCCCATCACAAAAACAAAAAACTAGTACAAACCTCTCTCAGGCCATGTCCTTGCCTAATTTGATGGAGGTTCCACTTAAAACCAGCTTACCTGATGCACATGTAGTAGGAAAGGTGCAAAAACCTAGAATCTTACCATCTATTAATCGTAAAAAAGAGAAACCTCCATCTCTCTTCACACCCCCACCCCCACACTCCTTTAGAAACATTAAAGCTATGACATCAAATACATTTTATGTTCTCTCTGTTGATGTTTTTAATGAACCGGTAGAGAAATCAAATATCAGAAATTCAAGTTGAGGTCCACCATCCACCTCAACATATAGATTAAAAGGACACAAAGAAAAAGACAAACATAAAACCCAACATATCAAGACCATCTCTAAAGAAACCTACAGATGATAATGTTAGATTAAAAACTGCAAATGGGAAGACCTCATCTAAGATGTTTTCCAGAAATAATCCATAGTTTTCTCCTCCATTTTGCAATGGAATTGTCAGGGTTTAATGGCCAAATATGAAGAACTAAAGCTCCTAATTCATGAACATTCCCCCATAATTGTATGTCTACAGGAAAGTATTCCTTATCCTCAAGAGTATGTTAGCTATAAAGCGCCATATAATCAACAAGCAGGAAGCCATGGCGGAAGTCTCATGTACGTTCGTTGAGATGTTCCCCAAATACCTTTGGCTATTCGTACACCCCTGCAGGCAGTGGTTGTAAATGTTGATATAGGGAGAAAATATACATTATTTTGTATGATAATTTAGTATAGGTCATTAAATAACTCCCTCAACCTTTTCTCTTACTGGGAGATATAAATGGTAGACATCCTTGTTTTCGCAAACACAAGAGGCAATATTATATCATCAATTGTGGAAAATCAGGATGTCGGGCTACTTAATACAGGAAAGCCCGCACACTTTCATGTCCAGAGAGGTACGTTGTCATGTATTGACCTATCAATAGCAAGCACTAACTGCCTTCTCGACTTTGATTGGAGGACATTAGAAGATTGGCATACTAGTGATCAAACACCAATCATTATTAACACCAACAATGGTCCACCTTAAAAGAGATCGCCACAATGGAGTATTGACAAGGCGAACTGGGATAGATTTTATGAGCTCAGCAAAATTGAAGGGAATGCAGAACAGTTTCTAAATATTAAAGATGCCATAGACTTACTGAATGGAACCCTTCATATGGCAGGAGTTAATTCAGTTCCCATAAGAACAAGATTATTCAAATGACGACCAGTCCCCTGGTGGTCTTCAGAACTAAATGCCCTGCACAGAGCCACAAGAAGGTCTTTAACTCGAATGTGTAGGCGCCGTACTGAGGACAATTTGATTATATACAAGAAATGTAGAGCACAGTTCCATCGTACCATGAAAGAAGCTAGATGCCAGTCTTGGGTATCTTTTGTTTCCACCATTAACAGTAGAACACCACTATCCTCTGTGTGGAGGAAAGTAAAAAGGATAGATGGCAAATTCACCCCCAACCCACCACCTGTGTTGAAAGTGAATGATCAGTATGTGACTGGATCAACCGAAGTTAGCAATATCCTGGCTGATCCTTTCCCAAATGTATCGTACAAGTGTGAAGCAGCCCCTGGTCAGCAATATAGGAGCATTGAAGAAAAGAAAATTTTTAATTTTGTAACAGGAAGGGAAGAGACATACAATTTTGTGTTGATACGACTTGATCCCTCTATTTGTGAAGCCCTTGCTTCCAAACAGCACCATGTAAGGGTTTTTTTTTTACCTTGAAAAGGCATATGATACTGCATGGAGATATGGTATACTTAAGATCATTCATAATTTGGGATTATGAGGAGAGCTACCATTGTTCATTCAATCATTCATTTCTCATAGATTTTTTCAAGTGAAAGTGGGGGATACTCTATCTGAGAGAAAATGTCAGGAAGAAGGACTTCCCCAGGGTAGTGTGCTAAGTGTAAAACTATTCGCACTTGCTATTAATGGAATATCGTCTGTCATTCCTAAAGATATTCTCTCAACACTATTTGTAGATGATCTCTCTATATCATTTGCTGGAGCTAGAATGGCAATGATTGAGAGAAAATTACAACTCGCAATCAACAAAATAATTCAATGAGCTGATATGAATGGATTTAATTTTTCGACAAGCAAAACTGTTCTTGTCCATTTCTGTCTTATTCGAGAGTACATCCAGACCCTGATATGTACATGAAAGGCCAACGGATTCCCTGCAAGTGAAGCGAGGTTTTTAGGCTTGATATTTGATTGTAGATTGACATGGGTTCTTCACTTAAAATCATTAAAAGCAAAATGTCTTGATGCCTTGAAGCTTTTAAAAGTTTTGTCACATAAGTCATGGGGGACAGATTGCAAAACTATTTTAAAGTTATACAAGGCCTTAATCTTTTTAAAAAAATTAGTTATGGGTATGAGATATATTCCTCAGCCACCCTAAGTCAACTAAAGATTTTAGATTCTATACGCCATACTGGTATCAGATTGGCAACAGGAGCATTTAGAACTTCGCCTATTCCAAGCCTCCTTGTTGACGCTGGAGAATTACCTTTAGACCTTTTAAGAAAGTCTTCTATCATTTGGTATTAGTTTAGGTTACAAAGGCTTCCTAATTCTTCAGCCTGCTAGACTGTAAGCTTTGTAAAGCACTTTACATACTTTGAGATGCACCCAATATCCCTTCAACCTTATGGTTATCGGATGAAACAACTGATAGACAGTCTTGATGCAGTTAGAAGTAAGGTGCTTCCATTTAAGGTATCATCAACACCTCCATGGAAATTACCAGAGGTATCTTTCTGGAAATATTTCATTGGAGTTAAAAAGAATATGACTGACATAGAAGCTAGGTCTCTTTTTATGGAACATGTTGCAGAACATAAAGAATCGACTTTTATATATACGGATGGCTCCAAATCCGATGCTGGCATTGGATTTGGAGTATATAGTAATGCGTTTAATTGTAGAGGTGCATTTCCTGTAACAGCTTACATATTTACGACCGAACTATACGGCATACTAAGTGCTATCGAGAAAATAGTGTTACAAGACGAAGGCAATTTTACCCTTTTTAGTGATGCAAGAAGTGTCCTAAAAGCTTTAGAAGTTTTTAAATATTCTATAGTGGCTTTTAATTATTGGTATGAAAGGTATAACAGTTCGTTTTTGTTGGGTTCCAGCACACGTAGGTGTGTCTGGAAATGAAGAGGTAGGTTCACTAGCCAACAATGTTGCAGCTGAGTTACTACCAAAAGGGTATCCCATTCCCAGTAATGATTTTTTATCTACATTAAGAATTTTATTAATAATAATTGGCAACAGTATTGGAAGGGTTTACTTGAAAATAAGATGAGAGGAATAAATAATGTTATATCTCCTTGGCGGTATAACGGGATGCCCTGAAAGTGGGAGACTACTCTTTGTCGTCTCCTCATTGGTCACACTCGGCTGATACACGAGTTTTTCTGGCTGGCCAACATCAACCATATTGCGACGACTGTTTGGTACCATTGACAGCGAGGCATTTGTTAACCGAATGCCCCACATACAGTAGTGAAAGATATAGATATCTGTTTGAGGCTCAAGGTGAGAATGGCAGGTTCCTCCTTGCCAAGATTCTTGGACATGATGTGCCCTACCATGCTAGTGGTATTTTGAGCTTTATTTCAGAAGGCAGGTCTTCTGAAAGATATTTAACTTTTAAAATGATACCTTTGCTTTTATGGTTTTAATTGAATATTCTTTTATTTATTTTTTCATTTATACAATAAACGATATCAGCGTCAATGACCTTAAATGTCAGGATGCCATAAAACCTCAAATCAATCAATCAATCGGAAGTGAAATTAGCCACAAATGATTCTGAAGTGAATTCAACAAGTTTTCATCTTCCTATGATGTTATTTACTTTTTTGTCAAACTATATTTATTCTAAGAATAAGATATCCAAATAAAAAGATTCGTATGAAAGATGGAAAAACAAATCAAGCAATAAAAAGGAAAATAAGCTTTATAAGATTAAGAAATGGATAATTTTGTAAGTGTAGATTATTTTTCGTATTAATTGAAGTAATACACACTGTTTCTGAAATTCAGACTCACATCTTTAATGTTTTTACTAAATAACGTTGTTAGTCAATGAAGTTTTGTAATATCAGTTATATTAGTTATAATACCCATTTCATTTACTAACATGAAACAATTACATATATATATATATATATATATATATATATATATATATACTGTATATATATATATATATATATATATATATATATATGTATACATATATATATAAACACACACACACACACACACACACATATATATATATATATATATATATATATATATATATATATATATATATATATATATATATATATACATATATGTATATATATATACTATCCCAAACCACGGGCAAACAATTAATTCATAATAAATCAAGGAGACAGGGATAAGACAGATGCTATTCTGTTCTTTCAACTACATGTATTTCAATTAGAGAGTACAAAGTTCATTGAGCACTTTCATAACTTCAACCAATAGATCATCAGTGGTAGCGACAAAAATCATTAAAAAGTCATTAAAATGTCAATCTTCTCAAATGAATACTAATGAGTGCTCTTACAGGTATTTAATACAAATCTAGGTTAGGGCGTTTGCAAGACTACAGCAAAGGGAGACCAATATACTGTAAGTTACGGTAACATGGCAACAATAATATAAGTTCTTATCTTTCTAGAACGGGTACAAACGGGAAAGGACGTGAGCCGTTAGTCGTGGCTATCTTCAAACTGATCTAAGGCATGGTAGGCTTTCGGCAGCGTGATTCATGGGTGCCAGAGGAGGTTGATGCCATCTTGGCTGGGGCGTCCTAGGTTTGGGTACCCTCTTCAAAAGTCAACGGTCTCTTTGCTAGTAGTCTCCGCCTTCCTTTCCTGCAACGTCAAAGTCGAAAACAACAAATGGTCTAATCATCACCTATGAGGCGCTAGAGGCGCCAGTCAAAGCTGACTTAGTGTCTAGTACCCGAGCGGAAGCACTAGAAGAGTTCATCAACATAATCTCAATTCTTCAATGTTTCGTTTATTTGTGACAAACTCCCCCCTACCAAGTTACAGTTTCTCCTGAAACTGTGGTAGGTTCCAAAGAAAGGAATTACTACAAATTTTACTTTTAATTCAAGCCCCAATAACGTCTGAGTATCAGGAACGTAATTTACTTTACTTGATACTAAACAAACGAAAATCTACGGCAACTTGTTCGCCATTTCTCAAATTTTTCACATTACTTATTTGTTGTAGCGAGTTAAAAGAAATGGACAAATACATAAGAAGTCAAATTCTCCTCTGTATATCATGTTGCCAGTTAGTACCTAAAAACAATAAATTTTTGTTCATTTGTCATGATTTTCCCGCAACACACAACCCTACACAGAGTTAGAAAACAAAGACTCAATTCTGACCTTTACTTAAAGAAATCACATTACTTGTTAAAATTTTAGATTTCTTCTCAACACACAAAAAAAAATAATTCAAGACGTGCTCTTTAACAGTCACTGTAACATCATAATGCTTGCTCAGGGAATTCACACATCATCACATTTGCTTCATCCATTTTCTCTTATGGACGGCCTTTTAATACAAACATATTCATGCTGCCTGCTGAATCATTTGACATCACTTTCTTAAAATAATTTGTTGACAATGCTCGGTGTCATCAATCAGACCGAACACTGGTAAACAAATCACGCATGACACACTGCAACTAACTTAATTTTATTAATTAGGGTAATCTCAGACTAAAACTGACAAGCAATAACCTCTCCTCCTCAGATACACCTATTAAGGTCTTGACGGATCATAATCCCCTGACCTTCATCAGCAGATACAAGAATAAAAATCAAAGATTGATGAGGTGGAGTCTCATGCTGCAAGAGTGGAATTTAGAATTTTCCCACATCCCAGGAAAAGATAATATTGTTGCCGATTTTCTCTCTCGCAGCGTTGAATATTAGTTGATTGGCAGAGGGCTATGCAGTTATTAAAGGTAGTATCTGTATCGTTCTAATTATGGTGTGTGTGCTGTTGAAGTGGGCACGTAGTGAGTAGAAGCAAATGTATATTTAAGATTTATTAATCATGGTTTGTTTACAGAAGACTATAATGTTTTGGGTATAGTATATGGGATCTGTAAGGTTAAAAGGTGAGGGTGATCACTGGTACTTTCTAATGATTGATTAATTAGATGGGTCATGGGCTCACGGGTCTGTAGCACAACACAGCCGTTTTTTAGGCGCTACAGGCTGGTGTATGAGTGGTACCCTAGACTGAGTTAAGGTTAATCTACTAAGGTTTAGAGGTGTCAGGTACGATAAGGTTTATAATAAGCTAAGAAAAGAGATAGGCACTAATCTGGTATTCTGTATTTTCAGGCTAATAATTACGCTTCATCGATTTTGTTTGTTTGTTTGCGCAGGGGAGTCTTGTGGTGGTCTTCTCTGTGTCGTTCGGTGTGTGTGTATGTATTGGACACTATGGTGATAAGTGTGATATATAACACTGAAATAGACAGTGGTTTTTGTGATCAACATTTATTGGTAGTGAGTGATGTGTATCCCTGAAAATGAACAGTGTATTGAGTGTGGAAAAGGTTATAGCCTTTGGACTATATATACAGAATCCGGTTGTTAGTGCAATGACTCTTTATTAAGTTTATTAACGGTATGAGTGATGTGAAATTTTTAGGTTGGGTACCTATTTATCGAATGGTGATGTTTTGGTTTTCTGGTTTTGGAAAGTTTACTTGTGATTAATTTAGGTTTAAGATTTTTTTTAGTATTGGTTATATATTGCTATCCTTGTGAGCTGCAAACCTTGGTACTTGCCCCCCCCCCCCCCTCTTTCCTTTTGTTTGTCATGTTTTTGCAGTTTGTTTGATAATTATTTTTGAGTGTTGGTTTAATATTTCAA
>NC_090738.1:56086861-56166861 GCF_036898095.1 Palaemon carinicauda
AGGAACCCCTATATGCTCCCTATCCCCCTGCCTGCGGGCATTCCCTCTGTGTAGTCTTGCTTCCCCTTCTATATAGGGGAATACTGTCTACAAACAGAGTATTTATCGCTTCTCTGCCTACCCTAAGGGAATGACCCTCCCTTAGGGTCGTGACCGAGAAATAAGGAAGGGCTCTGCCCTTCCCCAATAGCACCTGGTTGGGTTACTCCTTCCTCCCTGCAACTTGCGATGTGTCTTTCAAGCTTTCCTAGCCTAGGAATTAGCCCTCCTTCTCTAGGTTAAGCTCTCATTCGGGACTACCTAACCTAGGTTAGGGAGCGTTCTCCCTTACCTTGGTGGCCGTTCTCATACAGTCTCCTCTATAGAAAGACTTTTACTTCCCCCTCCCCACCTATCCCTTTGGTGTAGGCTTGCCTACACACTTCTGTCCTTAGTCTTACAACTCCTCCCTTGGGTGGAGTGGTAGGGCTAACATTGTTCTCCTGCTGAGCTGGCCGCTCTGGTACACATACCCTTCATAGCGTTCTATGGGGGTGGTTGCCGGCGGTGGTCCGGCCGGCGGGGGATTTCCCCCTCTTGAGTGCCCTCTAACCCTCCCTTGGGTTACCCCAGGCACCCGGCCGACTGCCGGCTCCCTGCCGCCGGATGCTAGGAGTATCCACTCCTATCATGAGTGCACTCTCTCCGGAGGGATGCCAGAGGGGTATGGGATCTTGCCCCTTCCATCCCTCCTTACCTTTCTCTCTTTCTATCCTGGTGCCGGTCCCTTGCCGCCTCTACTGCCGGCGATAGCCGCCACTACCTCAGGTGACATTTTTTCATAAGATGCCTTCCCCCTCTAAGACGTCAGCCTTCCGCGTGCCGGAGGCTGCTGCCTTCCGTCGACATACAGCCGACGTCCCACCCCTCATCTTACCTAGTAACAGCTGGCCGACTTTCGGAGTCGGCCACCGGCATGCCGGCATTGCTTGCCGGCGGTCTAGGTATACAACCATATACATATCTATCTTATGAATTGATCCAAAGCTCACCATGCCGTCAGCCTTCGGCTGCCGGAGCCGCCGCCCCCTGCCGACGACCCGCCGCTGTGCCGGCGGTCGCCACGATGGTATTATACTTCAGATACTCAGTGTGTCTGTCTTGATGCCTTCCACCCTGCAGGACCGGCCTCCGGCGTGCTGTCGGTCTGCCGGCACCCTCCTGAGACGTTAAGGGACATGCACCCCTTCCATGCCTGCCGGCAACATGCCGACAGTCAAAATACTGAAGCCAGATGGCTTGGCCACTTCTATATAGGTATTGTCTTACCATCCAAGATTGTGGCTATGCTGTTTGATTGCACATTACAATATTCCAGCATACTCTGTGTATCTCAGTGCGATCGATTGCTGGAACCTACATTTAATAAGGGGTTTCTCCTATACCCCTTCTCCTCCAGGGATCTGAGTGGTCTCAGACCCTGCTACACTCTGCGAGCAATTTCTGTTAGAAGCTTAGCTCGGCTTATCCATATGGATTCCCTCATTGTGACCTTCGCCCACAAAAGAAATTGCCTACAGATAAGGTTACGGTAACCGACTGGGCTGGATTCACAAGTATGTGTCTATCTACTTCCTTTCCCGCTCATTATTCTCAAGCATTAAAATGCCTTGTAATTAATTTAATGTTAAAAAATTTAGATTAAGATATCTTAATTTTAGAGTAATGTAAGTCATTCTTATACCTTCCATGTACTCATGATCTCCTTCTTTTACAGGAGTATATGAAGTGTGAGAGCAACTTCTGCGGGGTGAAGCGCCCGGACTTCTACGCGCACAAGTCGTGCCGGACCCACGCCCCCTGCGCCGCCAAGAAAGGCGACCTGAAGTATTGGGACCCGCAGAACTGCACAGTCTGCAAGAGTCGTTTGGTCGAGGCGTTCGATGATCCTCCTTCTGCGGAGACAAGGGACAACGCTAGAGAGAAGCTACGCAAATGGGTGTGTGGCTTCCAGAAGAACGCCACCGGACCGTATCTTCCCAACGAAGACTTGAGGGCCTTACTTTTCCCAAAGGCATCCAAAGACTCTGTGGTCCCCCGTGATCAGATCCCCACCGTCCAGATCGTGGTGGAACCTGATGTTGTCATGGCCCAGTCCATGCATGAGTGCCACCTAGATTCCGATAACGTGGAACGTATGTCGGAAGTGTCGGAAGAAACAGAGAAGAACCTCATGGGCAAGGAACTCGACTACGAGGAAGATCAGGTGGAATACCCTGATTCGGAGACCGAGGTCGCTCCTGCTCCTACTCCCGCAGCAACTCCTGCACCGTCCGAGGAACCTGTTCCTTCGACTTCTGCCACCCCGGACCCTCTTCCATCGGCCACTCAGGAGGTCTTCAAGATGCTTGAAGCCCTCATGAAAAGAAAGCTACGAGAAACCCAGGAGCAATTCCGGACGACTCTCGTTAGTCTTAAACAACCGAAAAGGATTTCGGTAAAGGACCTCCCCACTTGCTCGGAAGCTAACCCATGGAGATATGCCGAGCATATGCCAATTACAACTGGCAAAATCTACATCAGTGAAAGGGTTGGCTCTATCTTGCTGGAAGAAGTGGAATTCTTCCCGAATTTCGAGGCTCATCCGGACTGTTACGTCCGGCTCAGGTCCGAACCAGCCTCAAAGGAAGAGACCGAACCGAAGGAGGTTATCGTGTTCGATCTCGTGAAGGCCCAAGCTATGTTAGCCCAGGCGGTGAAGAGTAGGGGTTTCACCAACTCCAAGATACCGGCGCTTAGCAAGAAGCATCCAACCTTCGTTGCGCCAAATGCTGCGACCTTCCCCTTCATCGAAAAGGCCTTCACAGCGGTCTTAAAGGCAGTGGAGGAAGGGAAACCTTGCCCTGCACTGGAGGAGTGCAGACCCTTCTCCATTACTGTTCCTCCCGATGATAGGCACTGGAAAGACATCTAGTCAAGCTTCACGGTAGGGAAATTAGAGCCTGACGTAGCCGGTCGTCAATTTAATGAAGACCTCCCAAGGCTAAATGATCACCTCCTTCGTAGGGAACAGGATACGAAGGAGAGGCTTGCCGCGTCGCTGTCCCACCAGATACAGCTGGAACTTATGGCCGGGGATACTAGAGTCCCGGACTTTTATATGGTCCTACCAAATCGCACTTGGCAACGGTGACAAAGGACCTATATAGCTTCACTAGGGCTCGCAGAGCCTGTCGTGAATTCGTGTTCGCCAACGCGACGGTGAAACACGAACCCCGGAGGCTGATTTCCTCCAATATCTGGGGTAAGTATCTCTTCCCATCTTCTCTGGTGAAAGAGATTGTAGACAAAGCCGCCAGGGAGAATAGGAACCTTCTCCACAAGTGGGGCATGTCAAGAAAGAGGAAATCCTCTCAGGATGATGGCCCTCAGCCTAAGAGGAAAACTCAGAAGCCAAAACCCCAGCAACGTCAACAGAGACGACAGTTTCCGGGTACCGCTACTCCCCAAGTGGCCACACAGCCACAACAGACCTTTCAGTTGGTCCCCCAACCGGTGGTGTCGCAGTCACCGGTCTTCACCCCTGCGTATGAGCAACACTCTACTACCTTTCGTCCCAGAGGTAGGGGCTCAAGCAGAAGCTCCGGCAGAGATTCTTCTCGCCGTCCCTCCAGAGGCAGAGGAGGAAGGGGAGCTAGCGGCCGAGGTGGCAAACCCTCGGGACACCAGAAGCAATGAAGTGCTTCCGGTGGGAGGAAGACTCTGCCAATTCCAGGATCATTGGACGTTCGATCCCTGGGCACATAGCATCGTCAAGAAGGGACTAGGCTGGAGCTGGACTCAACCACCCCCAGCCTTCCAGCAATTCTTCCAACAGTCAACCCCCCTCCTGGAAGAATATGTCCTAGAACTCTTGAACAAGGTGATCAGGAGGGTAAAGTTAACCAGGTTCCAAGGGAGACTATTTTGCGTTCCCAAGAAAGACTCCGACAAACTCATTCTCGACTTATCCCCTCTCAACAAGTTCATTGCGAACAACAAATTCAAGATGCTGACTCTGCAACAAATAAGGACCCTTCTGGCTCAAAGGGCCTACACGGTCTCCATAGACCTGGCGGATGCCTACTGGCACATTCCAATGAATCATTACGCTTCCTCCTACCTAGGATTTCGACTCCAAAGGAAAAGTTACGCCTTCAGGGCCATGCCCTTCGGGCTCAACGTGGCTCCACGGATCTTCACCAAGCTGGCAGACGCCATCGTCCAACAGCTCCGTCTTCAGGGCGTCCAAGTGATGGCCTACCTAGACGACTGGTTAGTCTGGGCGACATCGCCCGAAGATTGTTTAAGAGCCTGCAACAAAGTCACCCAGTTCCTGGAGCATCTGGGATTCAAGATAAACATCAAGAAATCTCGCCTCTCTCCAGCTCAGAAGTTCCAATGGTTGAGAATCCATTGGGATCTTCAGTCACACCGCCTTTCCATCCCACAGAAGAAAAGGAAGGAAATAGCAGGGTCTGTCAGAAGACTTCTAAAATCCAAACGGATCTCAAGACGACAGCAGGAACAAGTTCTCGGCTCTCTACAGTTCGCCTCTGTGACAAACCCAGTGCTTCACGCACAGCTAAAGGATGCCGCGGGAGTCTGGAAACGTTTCGCATCCATCGCTTGAAGAGACCTCAAGAGACGGCTTCCAAACAGACTTCGCTCACTTTTAAAGCCGTGGTCGGAAGCAAAGGCCCTGAAAAGGTCCATTCCTCTTCAACACCCGCCTCCATCGATCAACATCCACACGGACGCTTCGCTGGAGGGTTGGGGAGGTCACTCCCACCAACAACAGGTTCAAGGAACATGGTCTCCCCTATTCAAGACGTTTCACATCAACATCTTGGAGGCCATGGCGGTTCTTCTCACCCTGAAGAAACTCTCCCCACCTCCCTCGATCCACATTCGTCTGACTCTGGACAACTCGGTGGTAGTCAGATGTCTCAATCGTCAGGGCTCGAGATCGCCCCAGATAAATCAGGTACTTCTTCCGATCTTTCGTTTGGCAGAAAAGAAGAAATGGCACCTGTCTGCAGTTCACCTACAAGGATTCCGCAACGTGACGGCGGACGCTCTATCAAGGACAAGCCCAATAGAGTCGGAATGGTCTCTAGACGCAAGGTAATTCTCTTTCATCTCTCACCAAGTCCCGGAACTTCAGATCGATCTCTTCGCGACGAGCGACAACAATCAACTTCCTCGATATGTGGCCCTGTACGAGGACCCCAAGACAGAAGCAGTGGATGCCATGTCACTGGATTGGAACAGATGGTCCAGGATATACCTGTTCCCTCCCCCAAAACTTCTGCTGAAAGTCCTCTCCAAACTGAGAACCTTCAAAGGGACAGCGGCCCTAGTGGCTCCCAAGTGGCCCCGGAGCAATTGGTATCCTCTGGTCCTGGAGCTGCAGCCCACGCTGATCCCCTTACCGGGCCCAGTTCTCTCTCAACAAGTACAGAAGTCGACTGTCTTCGCTTCATCACTGAAAGTCAGGGACCTTCATCTCATGATTTTCTCTCCTTAGCCGCAAAGAAAAGGTTTGGAATCTCGAAGAAAAGTTTAGACTTCCTCGAGGAATACAGGACTGAATCTACAAGACGACAATACGAATCTTCCTGGAGAAAGTGGGTCTCTTTTGTCAAGGCAAAAAATCCTACGGAAATCACCATTGATTTTTGTATGTCCTTCTTCATTCACCTTCATGGACAAGGCTTAGCAGCCAACACGATTTCCACCTGCAAATCGGCTTTGTCTAGACCACTCCTGTACGCCTTCCAGATTGATCTGTCCAGTGATATCTTCAATAAATTGCCAAAGGCATGCGCTAGACTACCCCCAGCACCTCCGCCAAAACCTATCTCCTGGTCCCTGGACAAGGTGCTCCATTTTGCCTCTAACCTGGACAACGATTCGTGCCCTCTAAAAGACTTGACTCAAAAAGTTATCTTCCTTTTTGCTCTCGCCTCGGGAGCCCGAGTCAGTGAAATAGTGGCATTATCAAGAGAAGAGGGTCATATCCTATTCGCAGATACAGGAGAACTTACCCTCTTCCCTGATCCGACGTTTCTCGCTAAGAATGAACTACCCACCAAGAGATGGGGCCCTTGGAGAATCTGCCCCCTAAAGGAAGATGTCTCTCTATGCCCAGTGGAGAGTCTTAAGGTCTATCTTCGAAGAACTTCAGACTTCGGTGGAGGACAACTCTTCAAAGGAGAAACATCGGGTAGCGACTTGTCACTGAAACAACTAAGAGCGAAAATCACCTACTTCATTCGCAGAGCGGATCCTGACAGTACACCCGCAGGTCATGATCCTAGAAAAGTCGCATCTTCTCTGAACTTCTTCCAGAGTATGGATTTCGAAAGCCTCAAGAGCTTCACAGGATGGAAATCATCGCACGTTTTCTTCAAGCACTACGCAAAGCAAGTGCACGAAGTTAAACATTTCGTGGTAGCCGCAGGTAGTGTTATGAAACCTGCTGTTTAACTCTGCATAGAACAGCGAGTTACTTGGGACTGTAACTCTCCGGGTGTCTGTGTTGACCCTGTGGTGATACATAGTGATTTCATGGACACTTAGTGTTTCTAATAGACTGTTCTTACCAAGGTGAAATGTCATAGACTTTACATGAGTGCCACATGCTCTGGGGCATGATGTGTTTTCTTTGAAAAAGACTGACGTTCCTCTGGAACTTGTGTTTCTAAAAAGTAAAATTTCTTTTCAGATTCAAGATTGAAGTCTTTATTTTCTATGTACATTATTCTTTATTATTGTAAATAAACTTTACATTTATTATTGTAATTGTTATCACAATAATCTGCAATCTTTGAAATAAATTGTTTATTTTATTACATGTGCGTCTCTCTCCGCTCCTATTCTTTATTAAGAAATATATGATTTTTATAGTTTCATTTACCCCTTTCTTTCTAAAGGAGAAGAATAATATATATAATTGTATTATATACTCACTCATGCTTTGATAATATTCCTACATAAATATTAACCTTTGTCCTGCCTCCGAGACCAGATTGATCTCTCCTCCAGGGAGTGTAGTAAATGTTAATCACTTACCTATGCTTGATAATATTCCTACCCGAATATTAACCTTATGTCTTGTCTCCGAGTCCTGCACGAACTCTCCGCAGGGTGAGTAGCTCTTCAATGATCGCTTTGAGATATTAGTATGGTCCACCAGGACTTCTCTGCCAGGGGGGCAGGAAGCAAGTTCTTCACGGAATCTCTAGTAAGGACATGTTACATACCTCTATTCGAAGCCCTTGGCACTTGCATAAAAAGGGGGAAAATTTCAACGATACATTAATTCTCTGGTACACTTCCATCAGGACGTCATGGCTTGAGCCCAAAAGACCGGATTTTGAGCGAAGCAAAAAATCTATTTTTGGGTGAGATAGCCATGACGTCCAGATGGACCCTCCCGTCTATTCTAGTCCAGCCTTTCAGGCCCCGCCCTGTCCTGCTGTATCATGGAGATTAGCAAGAAGCTGGGCTCAGGATGAAGACGGACGTGACGTCATTTAGCAATGGCGCCCGTTTGTTTACGTCTCGAGTACCAAAAGCAGCCACGGATGAGTGTAACTGTGGAACGGCTCCCCAGTTATTCTCCACCTTTCCATATCGAAGTGTTAACTCTATATGGGGTGCAGATAGCTATGTGGCGTGTTAATACATGCGTCCGCTGTTGATATACGATATCCTAGAGGGAAACCTTTAGGGTACTCGCACCAGAAGTTAGAATTCTGTGATAACCTTTAGTTTAATTCTCTGGGAATATCCACTGTAGTTAAATATACCCTAGGAAGCTACTGAAGGAACCTTCCATCAGGACGTCATTTCTATCTCACCCAAAAATAGATTTTTCGCTTCGCTCAAAATCCGTTTATTAGCCACTAGGTGGCGTACACAAAGTTATCAGTTAAGGTTTTTACACATGTTTTCTGCAAGGCATCATACAACATCCGCCTTCCTTGGAAAGGAACAAAAGTATTAAAACTTGGTCAATACCATAAAATGCAAAATCTCTGGGAGAGTATCATGTAAAGGACATAATAACCAAATGCAAAATTCTCTGGGGAATTATGTGGATAATACAAATTAACTGAATGTGATTTACAGGGTTTCAGTTCAAAATATTATCAGTAAGTATTTGTGTACCTTAGTTAATACTTTCTAGATTCATTTAACAGAGGAAAATGATCATGATTTATGGGTAAGACATATTAAGGTCAAAAGTTCAATCAGTACACAATTCTTATATACAGTGAACCCTCGTTTATCGCGGTAGATAGGTTCCAGTCGCGGCCGCGATAGGTGAAAATCCACGAAGTAGTGACACCATATTTACCTATTTATTCAACATGTATATTCAGACTTTTAAAACCTTCCCTTGTACGTAGTACTGTTAACAAACTACCCTTTAATGTACAGAACACTTAATGCATGTACTACAGTACCCTAAACTAAAACAGGCACAAATATTAAAGGTGATTTTATATCATGCATTTCCTAAACACGCTAAAAAGCACGATAAAAAATGGCAACCAATGTTTTCTTTACATTTATCTCTGATCATAATGAAGAAAAAAACTGGAGGTAGACCTTTGCTTATTACCCAGACATATTTCCCATACTTTTCCCTTAGAACTACATCACATCTTCCTACTTTAGATATATATATATATATATATATATATATATATATATATATATATATATATATATATATATATATATGTGTGTGTGTGTGTATATATATATATATTTATATGTATACACATATACATACCTACATATATACATAAATACATGCATACATATATATATATATATATTACTGTATATATATGGGTTATGGAAAAAATCCGCGAAGTGGTGAATCCGCGATGGTCGAACCGCGAAGTAGCGAGGGTTCACTGTAGTAAAAAAAAAAAACATAGTATTTACTGGCTGGATGGGGTAGACTGCCCATGCCAGCTGACTGGCTGTCAATGATGGTTTATTCTGCCATCAGTATAAATAGCTCAGTGCCTACACATTTATATTTGTGTGATAAGTCGTTGGGTAGGTTTGGTCAGTCTGTTAGAGTGGCGGATTTGTTGTTGATTGGTTGCTGATGTTCGGCCTCGAGTTCGAGCTGGCGAAACCTTAGACGGTGTGGCGACATTTCCAGCGGGGATGGTCTGAGCTGCTGTTGTCTCGGGAAAAGTTTGCGGTTCCGTTGGCCATGCGTCATCCTCAGTGGTTTTTCCGAGCCAAGCAGGGCTACTCGGGGAATCGGAGAATGTGACATGACGCGGACGCAAGAGCACAGGATTTCGACGTAGAGCTCGGCTGCTGTTGTCGCAAGTGATGGTGTAAGATCTTGGCTCTGGGCCATATCCAATGACGGTACCGGGAGACCACGTTTTGCGAGCGGCGTCCTGGTAGAAGATAGGTTGGTTCGGTAGGAGTTCAGGCAACTCCACCCTGTGTTCATTGTATCGTTCTTGGCTCACTTCCTGCCTACTTGCTTGATATTTGTCAAACTTGTTATCGCTAGGTGTGCGGTTGCATGCGGGCAGGGTTGTTTGTAGCTTCCATCGGAAGAGAATTTCTGCGGGTGACGGGAGCTGAGGACCGAGGGGTGTCGTACTGTAGGCTAACATTGCCCTATCTGTGTCCTCTGCAGATTTACGGATAAGTGCCTTCACGCTACGGATAGCAGGCTCGATAAATCCATGGGATTTCGGATGTAACGGGAGCTGTTTATATGCGTAACGTTGTACGATTTGAGCAAGTCTTGGAAGGGTTGTCCGATAAACTGCGGGCCATTATCGGTGATGATCGTACTGGGTATACCGAATAACGAGAATGTGCTGCTAGTCAGCTGAGCAACTGTTCTGCTTGTTGAGTCAACACTTAGTTGGTGAATAATCACATAGTCGGCGATAATCACATAGTTCCGGTCATTTACGGTAAACAAGTCCATGCCGAGGGTGTGCCACGGTTGGTTCGGGAGGTTTGGAGTGATGGCTTCCATGGGCTCCTTGGGTTGTGAGGCATGGAATGTCTGGCATTGTTGGCACTGATTGACAAGTTGTTCGATATCGCGGTTAATACCTGGCCAGAATAAACACATCCGCGCACGGGCCTGACATCGCGTGATGCCTTGGTGACCTTCATGAATAGTTTCGAGGTACTATGTACGCAGACTTTCCGGGACCATGAGCTGTTCACCCTTGATCGTAAGACCGTTTTCGATACTGAGTTCGTCGCGATATGGCCAATATTTACGGATCTCGGCAGGCAAGTCTCTCTGCTTCTCGGGAAATCCGCTGATGATATACTTCTGCTGTACTACGAGTTCGTCGTCACTAGCTGTTGCACCTCTGAGTTCCGCTAGCTTGTTGTTGCTGAACTGTACATAGCACACTTTGATATTCAAGTCTATCGGCTTGTCGGCGCCGTGTTTTGGGAGTCGCGATAAGCTGTCGGGCAAAGTCATCTCCCTCCCGGGTTTGTACTTTATATCGTAATCGTAGCGCTGAAGACGCAGGAGCATCCGTTGCAGCCGTGCTGGGGCGGCAGTTAAGTTCTTCTTACTGATCATTTCGAGTGGTTTATGATCAGACTCGGTGACAAATGGTTTGCCATAAATGTATGTGTGGAAACGTTCGGCACCGAAGACGTATGCCAATAGTTCACGTTCAATGTTGGCGTAGCGCATTTCGGTGTCTGTAAGACTTTTCAATGCAAAAGTAATAGGTCGGCCATCTTGAAGTAGTGCCGCACCAAGGGCTTCTTGACTCGCGTCTACTTGGATTACAGACGGCTTTGACGGGTCAAAGTAAGTGAGAGATCCTGCTTGGCAGATAAGCTGTTTTACGGACATGAAGGCTTCGTCGTGTTCAGGATGCCACTGGAAATCAATGTCCTTTTGAAGTAACTTGCGCAGCGGGGCGGTGTGGTCACTTAGGTTGGGTACGAACGGTGCCAGATGGTTCGCCATTTCGAGCAACGATTGTAGTTCACTGATGGAAGTCGGCGCTTTGAGCTGAGCGATGGCTTGGACCTTGACTGGGTTAGGTCGGACTCCACTTTTGGAATAGATGTTGCCAAAGAATTGTACCTCTGACACGGATATCGCGCATTTCGCGTTGTTGAACACGAGTCCTCTCTCTCTAGCTCTAGTCCTCTCTCTCGGAATGCTCTGCTGGTGTGGATGCGTATACAATAATATCGTCCGCAATCGACACAACGCCGGGTAGCCCTTGCAAGATCTCGTCCATCGCTCGCTGAAACAGATCCTGACTTACATTGAGTCCAAAGGGGAGCCTTCAGAATCAGTACCTCCCGAATGGGCTGTTGAATGTGGTCAGCAGCTGGCTGTCATGGTCGAGTGGGATGCACCAGTAGCCATGCTTTGCATCGAGCTTGCTGAAAACTGTGTCACCAGCAAAAACATGTGTTAGTTCTTCCACAGTCGGCGTGTGGTGTTGACCTCTCTTTAGAGCACTGTTGAGGTCTTTTGGATCCAAGCATATTCTGAGAGATCCATCGGGTTTTGTCACATATGTAATACTGGACACCCAATCGGTGGGTTCCGCTACGGGACGGACTACTTCAAGACCCACCATACGATCGAGTTCGCTTTTGATCTGCTCGCGTAGTTGAATGGGCGCTCGTCTCGGCGGGTGTCTTACTGGGTTTGCGTCATCCTTCAGAGTTAGTTTCTGCTCAGAACTGAATTTACCGATACCCTCGAACCGGTCAGGGAAGTGACTTTTCATGTCTTCCAATGAGGTATAACGCACACTGCTGTCGGATTGAGTAACGGCACAGTTAAGCGTGACTAGACCGAGTTTCGTGCACATGGGTAGACCAAAAATAACAGGACCATCAGTCTCGGCCACATAGAACTCACAGTTCGCCCATTTATTTTCGGCAAATTTGCACGGCAGTACGAGGGTACCGTGCTGGCGGATGACGGTTCCGTTGTAGGCGGTGAGCGTCGTCTTGGACGGAGTTGTAGATGTCGGGATGCCATCCGAGTTGACATAGCGAGGGAATATGTTACGGAATGTCCCGAGTGGAAGGATGTTACTCTGCGCACCGGTGTCGACCTTCCAGCGTAAGTTTGTCGCGCGATCAGGGTACGGCTCGATTTTTAGCGATGCGTAAGCTTCCAATCTGTTGGCATCATTGTTCACTGCGTTGAAAGACATGCTTTCAAAGTCACTGCTCAGGTCGTACGTATTCACGGCGCTAACTTGGCGGTCGAATCGCTGTTGCGGCTTTGGCTATGATTGGTTCGCATTTGGGCTTGACTGCGATCGGCTGTTCTGATGTTTGGAGTGCACACTAGACTTAGAACGGGCTCGCTTAGTGTTTTGACAAGCCTTTGCCCAGTGACCCGTTTTCGAACACAGTTTACACATAACGTCTAGGGCGGGACAGTCATTGCGGTCATGCGGTTTTCCGCCACAGAAAAAACAGTTTTTTGCTTTCGGACGGCTCTTGTGTCTCTACTTCGCCTTCTGAAGGGAGTCGATGGATTTCTTGACGTGCCCCAATTGTTGTACCTGGGTCTGCGTTGCCTCAAAAGTTCTCGCAAGATCGATTGCTTTGTCAAGCGTGAGTTGTTTCGGATCTTGGTCCAAGAGCTTTTTTCTTACTGTGACATGTGCTGTACCTTTGATAACCTGGTCGATGAGGTTATCTTCAAGGTTGTTTCCTTCAAAATTGCATCGTTGAGCCTGCACTTTGAGACGGTTGATATAGCTGTCAATCGGCTCCTCCTGCCGCTGTACGAGTTCGCGCAGCTGGAAACGGGCGAGCCTGAAGTTTGACTTGGGCTCGAAGTAGTTAATAAACGCTTCCCACACATCGGTTGGACTGGAACGTTGCTCATCCGTGAGGTGAGTCCAATTGTCAAAAATCTCTACCGCTTGAGGCCCCATCCAGAGGAGTATGTAGTTTACTTTCTCTGGCCCCTGTTTGCAAGTGTAGGTGGGAGTGGCAAGGATCAGTTCGTAATATCTTCTGAAAGTTTTGAATGAATGTGCCAATCAAAGCTGGGTGGCTTTATGCCCATCAAGTCATTTGTGAATACATATGTTGGGTTGCCCCCTACCGCACCTGGGTCATCATCCCCCATCTTCAGGGACTAAGAATGTCACAGTTCACAGGTAAACACAAGTAGAGAAAGGTCACTGAAGCCAAGTGTTCAGGTTTTTTAACATGGCAGCATCCATAAAACTCGCGTGGTCCAGGATCTGGGGTGGTTGATGGTCTGCCACAGTGGCTAGGCATGATGGCAGGGCCTCTAAGTCGTTGAGAAAGATGGCTGGGATCTTATTCACACATTGATAGTTCATTTGGCGTGTAAATCACTCACTCGCTGCCACCATATTACATTTTAGGGGAGCCAGGAACTGAAGACAAACACGAAACTTAAGCGGACAGGAAATCAACTACTTTATTAGCCGCTAGGTGGCGTACACAAAGTTATCAGTTAAGGTTTTTACACATGTATTCTGCAAGACATCATACAACAAAAAATATCAGACATATTCAGAACTACATGCAAGGTATACATTATACATATTCTTATACATAGGATGATACAGTTCAGACAAAATTTCTATATAAATATACAGAAATCATAAGTGTGACCGGCAGTATTTAAGCCTCGTTGGTAGGTAGAATCAATAGCATAAGGCTACTAATTAAAACAGCTACCACCTTATGTCACAGGGGAATTTTGACTTTTTTCTCATGACATAAATTTCCATTCAACATCAAAAGATTACATTCGATGTTCCTGTGTGGATGGCACAGGACAACTGGAGAAGGTAGTGGAAAGATGGGTCCAACCTGCTGGCTTCCATGGCATCTGCTGAACAGTATTATTCAATCTTACTTTCTAAGTTTTCTTGTTACATAGACTATCTCGATTAATACAGTACGTCCCATCCCTAGGGAGTAAGAGAGAGAGACTTAATCCAGATTTTTCTTTATTCAGCTTAAGGGATTATACAGGTAGGATATAGGAGGAGAAAGGCTCACTCCTATATCTAACTTTATTGAGCAATTTTCATAGTATGGCCCAAATTATTTTCCAAAGGATATATAACATTTCATTTGATAAGAAAAATGTTTGCTAGGTCTCCAGAAATAATTGTATTGCCTAATGTACGACTGTAAACAATGGCATTTTCCATGAGAGAGAGGGGAGGGGGAGTCCCGAGGTGTCCTACATGTTTGCTACTTCGTGACATTGTAAATGAATATGAATATATAAGAAACCATTTCTTTCGTACAGTTAATATGGTTTTCAGGAAAACAAGAAGGTTAAAATGTTACTAACATGATCTCATCACCCTTTTTTTAAAGAGAAAAGAATATATCATGCTCAGGGAATAAATAAGGTGTCTAGTAAAATGCCACACGACCACGAGTGTGTATGCAAAATTTGCCGGGCATTGGGGAGCCACTGCATCCATCCTGTTCTCTTTTTCCTCTTTATCTATATCGTGATATTTCCTATTCTTATAATAATCTTCTAGATTATAACTATAGGTCTTACATCTGAAAAGGGATACGTTCAATGTCTCCTCTAACGACCCAAACACTTCTCAAATGCCAGTAGGGTCAAACGAAAGTGAGAAGGACTCTAGACTACGTATCCGATATATAGAGAGAAAAACATAAGAAAGGAATAGCAATACTATTACATACATTCGTTGATGAAATAAATTCTTTAAACGATTTTTATAATCAATATTACTAAGAACTGAGATAATTTCAAATATATCTGAGGTGAATGATGAATCGATTTCTAAAAAAAAAAAATAAAAAAATACTAAAAGGATAACATTTTCCCATTACACCTCGACTTGTGGGATTTACCACAAAATCGACAGCGGTGCTTATTGAGGCCCTTCCAAACCATATGACCCCACCTGCAACTCTTATAACACATGACAGGGTTGTCAGTGTACACGGAAATACGTTTATATCCTAAGCATTTGATAAATACTCTCTCTATTGGAGGACCCCTGATAATTGCAATTGATTATGGTTTAGGGATAGACTCGCCATCAAATTTAACATCTATGCGCTTTGCCCACATAAATAGCTCGTCAACTAAAACATCCTCTGGGTCCAAATAAGTAGGGTAGTCAAAAATAATTACCTTAGTACAAACACCATACGGCTCCTTTGGTTTTTCCATTACAATATTTCAAAGCCCCTTTTTGTTAAAAACCAATAGCTACCTCATCCTTCATTGTAATCTATGGGACGTTTTTCCCTTCCTTAAATAGAACCACAAATTCTGGATGACACTTCGACAACCAAACTGCCCATCGAACTTGATCGTGAAAACCCAAAATATTCTTAGGAAAATACAGTCGAGGCCCTTTAGCATTATTATTATTATTATTATTATTATTATTATTATTATTATTATTATTATTACCTAAGCTACAAGGGCTCCAACAGGGTAAAATAGCCCAGTGAGGAAAGGAAATAAATAAACAATATAAGAAGTAACTAAAAAATTTAAATAGAATATTTTAAAAACATTAACAACATTAAAAACAGATATTTGATATATAAACTATAAAAGGACTTATGTAAGCCTGTTCAACATAAAACGGATTTTGAGCAAAGCGAAAAATCTATTTTTGGGTGAAATGGCCATGTC
Organism: Palaemon carinicauda; assembly: GCF_036898095.1. Classification (NCBI taxonomy): domain Eukaryota; kingdom Metazoa; phylum Arthropoda; class Malacostraca; order Decapoda; family Palaemonidae; genus Palaemon; species Palaemon carinicauda. Next base: position 56,102,592 of record NC_090738.1, read on the forward strand.
GTCCTGATGGAAGGTTCCTATAGGTAGCTTTCTAAGGGATATTTGGCTACAGTAATATTCCCAGAGAATTAACCTTTAGGTCTCCAGAATTCTAACTCCTAGCAAGAATATCCTTAAAATTTCTCTTAAGGATATCGCATAATATCAGGGGACATATATCGTGATACGACACATAGCAATCTTCACTCCGAATAGCGTTTTCATTTTGAGGGGGAAGAGTGGCGATAAAACAGAAGGGGAGCCATTATCAAGGTTACCCTTCATCCCGTACTACTACGAGTATCCAAGATGGCGCTCATTTTTTGTAGAATTGAGCATGGTGCTACAGATATAGTAGTTTCGGGAGGGATCTTGCCTAAGCCTTTTCTATAGAAAAGGATGGCGGGTCCATCAGGACGACATGGCCATCTCACCCAAAAATAGATTTTTTGTTTCTCTCAAAATCTGTTTTTTTGCGCTCAAGCTATGTCGTCCTGATGGAAGTTTACCAGAGAATTACTAGAAAGTCCTGTATCTGTGGATTTTCATAGGTGCCTTAACCTTGGGACAATTTTTTTATGGTCATCCGGACCATAAGACAAATGACGTTACCGTTATCCGTCATTACCACTAATCATGGACAATGTTAGTGCTTCCTGCCCCCTACAGGGAAGAGTCATACTAGACAGTAAAAAAGGGGTCTCAAGATTTGCATATATTGTATGAACAAACATAAGTATCAACTATATATACAAAAGTCTCACGGTTTGTATATGTTGTCGGAACGACTAAGTATCAACTATATCCATTGTTTATAAGCATACAATAATATGAGGTTTACTTAGTTAAATAAGTAAGAAAACTCTGGCATATTTATTGTGCTAATTACAGGGTGAAATTAGACGCAATTACACTCTAATGGACATTTATTTCGAATAAATTACCAAATGATATAATGAGTGTAACGTATTAAGGGAATTATACATACAACGTATACAGAAAATATTTTTCTCCCTGAAAAAGAAGAAATGATGAGTGCCACTCTAAATTTGAGAATTTTGATAAAATTTTCTAATATAGTTTTCTGTAAATGTTGTATACTATCAACACTGTGTACTATGTACACACAGCACAAATGTTATCTGTATAATTCCACACCTGAGATTTTGAACAGTCTTAGTGTCACCATGGTGACACTCGCTTAAAAGGTATCGCACTGGAAGTGTCAACATTTTTTCACCCTAATTGATAATCCCAATCAATTAACTGTTCATCGCAGCACTAGACGACAGGTTTTAATACACTACCTGCCGCCACCACATAATGCTTCTGTTCGTGGACTTGCTTTGCATAGTGTTTGTAGAACACTCTGGATGACTTCCATCCAGTATATGAGTGGAGACGCTTAAAGTCCATATACTGAAAAAAGTTCAGTGATGAAGCAATTTTTCTCGGATCATGACCTGCGGGTGTAATGTCAGGATCCGCTCTGCGAATGAAGTAGGTGAGCTTCGCCCTCAGTTGTTTTAGGGATAAGTTTGATCCTGAGGTTTCTCCTTTGAAGAGCTGTCCTCCCCCTCCCCTGAAGTCTGAAGTTCTACGAAGATAGACCTTTAGACACTCTACTGGACATAGAGAGACATCTTCCTTCAGAGGGCAGATTCTCCAGGGATCCCATCTCTTAGTGGGTAGCTCGTTCTTGTCGAGAAAGGTTGGATCAGGAAAGAGATTCAGTTCTCTCACGTCTGTGAACTGAATATGGCCATCATTTCTTGATAGGGCTACTATTTCACTAACTCTAGCCCCTGAGGTTATAGCGAACAGGAAAATAACCTTATGGGTTAGATCCTTTAGAGAGCAATCTTCATTGTTCACAGATGAAGCATAATGTAGGGCCTTGTCCAAGGACCATGAAATGGGCTTCGGAGGAGCTGCAGGCCTAAGTCTAGCGCATGCCTTCGGGATCTTGTTAAAGATCTCGTTCGTCAGGTCCACTTGAAAGGCGTATAGAAGAGGTCTAGTCAGGGCTGACTTGCACGTAGTTATCGTGTTGGCTGCCATACCTTGTTCATGACGGTGGATAAAGAAGGACGGACATAAGTTTATTAGAATTTCTTTTGGTCCTTTTGCTTTAACAAAAGCAATCCACTTTTTCCAAGACGATTCATATTGTCTTCTAGTTGACTTAGACTTGTATTCTTCTAACAAGTCTATACTGCCTTTTGAGATCCAAAATCTTTTCTTTTAACGCTAAGGCGAGAAAATCATGAGAGGAAAGTTTTGGGTTTTCTGTGATGAAGCGAAGACAGTCGACTTCTGAACCCATTGAGATAGTGCTGGGTTCGGTAAAAGGACCAGCCTCAGCCTCAGATCCATCACTAGGGGGAACCAGTTGCTCTTGGGCCACTTGTGGGCCACTAGAGCTGCCGTTCCATGGAAGGATCTCAGCTTGTTGAGGACCTTCAGCAGGAGATTAGATGGAAGGAACTGGAAAATCCAGGTCCATTCGTTCCAACCTAGGGACATGGCGTTCGTTGTCTCCTCTAGAGGGTCCTCGTATGGGGCTACATATCGAGGTGGTTTCTTGATGTTGCTCATCGCAAAGAGGTCGATCTGCAGTTCCGGGATTTGTTCTAAGATGGAGGAGAATGAGTCTGCGTCTGGTGACCATTCTGACGCTATCGGCTTGAGCCTGGATAGAGCGTCCACTGTCACATTGCGGAACCTTTGTAAGTGAACTGCTGATAGGTGCCATCTCTCTAGACAAAGGATGGCTAATATCACATGGTTGATATGGAATGATCTCGAGCCTTGTCGGTTCCGACATCTCACTATCACTTCACTGTCCAAGATCAGCCTGATGTGGACTGATCTGCGAGGGGAGAGTTTTTCTAACATCAAGAGGACTGCCATGACTTTCAAAATGTTGATGAGAAAGGCCTTGAACAGAGATGACCAAGTCCCTTGGACTTTCCTTTGAGGAATCCATGTGGATGGTCATCGACGGCAGAGGTGGTTGCAAGGGCATGGTCCTCATTGGGCTCTTGGCCTTCGACCACGGGTTGAGATTGTAGTAATGCCGGTATCGGTCATTTCAGATCTCTTTGAGCATTTGATGCGTATCTTCTCCAGATGCATCTTTCAGCTGTGCTCTTAGCACTGGGTCTGTTACTGCTGCGAAATGGAAAGAGCCCAGTACTCTTTCCTGTTGGCGTCTTGAAATCCATCAGTAGTCTCTTGACAGACCCTGCGATCTCCCTCCTCTTCCCTGAAGGAATGGAGAGAAGGTGTGACCTCAGGTTCTAATGGATTTCCAGCCATTGAAACCCTTGAGCTGGATAGAGTTGAGATTTCTTGAAGTTGATCTTGCATCCAGGATGTTCCAGGAACTGGATCACTTCTTTCGATGTTTGCAGACAAGCCATTTCGGATGCTGCCCGCACCACCCAGTCGTCCAGGTACGCTGCTACCTGAACACCTTCTAGGCGTAGTTGTTGCATGACTGCATGTGCAAGTTTCATGAAGATACTTGGGGCTATGTTTAGTCCAAAGGGTATGTCTCTGAGAACATACTTTATCTTCTGTAACTTGAATCATAGGTAGGAGGAGAGGGGGCGACTGACTAGAAGGTGCCAATAGGCATCTGTCAGGTCTTTTTGTAACAGGGTCCTTATGTGTCGAAGGATTAACATCCTGAACTTGCTGTTTTCTATGAACTTGTTGAATGGTGACAGGTCCAGAATGACTCTGAGTTTGTCTAAGTCCTTCTTGGGAACACAAAACAGCCTTCCCTGGAATTTTATGGACTTTGCTTTGCTTATAACCTGTATGCTCAAGAGCTCTAGGGTATATTCTTCTAATGCGGGGGTGGAGTGTTGGAAGAATTGAGGAAATGACAGTGGAGATTTGTTCAATTTCCATCCTAGTCCAATCTTGATTAGGCCGTGGGCCCAAGGATCGAAGGTCCAACAATCCTGAAAATGTTGGAGCCTCCCTCCTACTGGATCCGTTACCTTTCAACCAAAAGGTAGTGGTCTGCCTCTCAAATCCGGGGCTGAATGCTGGTGACTGGGTAACTAGCTGTTGAGTCACCACTTGGAAGGTGGTCTGTGTTTGGTCCACCACTTGAGGCACCGCGGTCATAGTGACTGTGGGATGTTGTTAAGAAGACCGATAGGGAAGTCTAGACTTCTTCGTCTTCCTTTTAGGTTGGGGACCCGCATCTGGGGAAGACTTACTCTTTGAAGCGATGCCCCATTTCTGGAGAAGGTTCCTATTCTATGTGATGGCTTTCTCAACTACCTCTTTGACTAATTTGTTCGGGAAGAGGTCTTTACCCCAGATGTTAGAAGATATCAGCTTCCTGGGTTCATGTTTCACTGTTGCAGCAGCGAATACGAACTCACTACAGGCTCTCCTAGCCTTTGTAAAGGCATACAGGTCCTTTACTAGGGTGGCCATATGCATTTTGGCCAGGACCATGAGCATGTCTGGGGCACTTCTTTGGCCTGCACACATCTCTATGCTGTTTTGCAGGGATAAAGATGTCGCAAGTCTCTCCTTCCTCTCTTGTTCCTTGCGCATTGTTGAGATGATCCAACAAATTCAAAGGAAGAATGATGAGAAGGAAGCTGCAATGAAACTGGAGATACGTAGACTTGCAGCATCACGTGGGCCCCAGAAGCGGCTCAGCGTGAAGGATCTTCCTTTGTGCTCGGATACCAATGCTTAGAGGTATGCTGAACACATGCCAATGACAACCGGGAAGATCGTGATCTCAGAAAAGTTGGGAGCAATTCCCCTGGAAGAAGTGGAATTTTGGCCCAACAAAGATTCTTATCCGGACTGCTATGTCCGTCTTAGGAAGGAGCCAGCCTTAAAGGAGGAGAGTTTAGGGAAATTCTCGCTAAACTGTCGTCCAGCGATGTCTGCGTCCAGTTTCCCTACTGAGAAGGTTAGGTGGACTTCCTTCCATTCCTTCTCTTATATGGGCAAGGCTAACGACAGAGGCCTGCACTCCTCTACTGCAGGGAATGGTTTGTCTGCCTCCACTGCCTTGGCAACAGATTTAATTGCCTTCAACGTAAAGGGGAAGGCTATTGAAGCAGGAGCATGAAAGGTAGGGTGTTTCTTGCTCAAGACGGACACTTTTGAAATCGAATAGCCCGCCTTTCTCAGGCTACTCGACAAGAGAGCCTGTCCCTTATCATGGTCGAAAACCATGACCTCCTTTGGTTACGTCTCCTCTTTTGGCATTGGTTCATGCTTCAGTCGAATGAAGCAATCAGGGTAAGCGTTAAAGCTTGGCCAAAACTGGATGTCGTCTAAGGGGACGGCTCCCATCTTCGAGATGTAGAGTTTGCCATTCATGATCGGCATAAACTCCGCATACCTCCAGGGATTGGTTTTTGAGCAGGTTGGGAGGTCTTGGATTCTGGGTTGCTTGTATGACCCTCGGGAGGCGGTAAGTGAAGCTTCACGGAGCTCTCTCTCGAATCTCGCTTCCCTTGCTTCGCCTTGCTTGCGAATATTCCCCATTAAAGCCGTAAGATGGGCCAGTGCCTGGCTCATGTTGTCCAATGGAGGGGTAGAAGCTGAAGATGTCGAGGGTAACGGCTCCAGTGCCGGCACAAACGGAAAGAACTCTGATTTGACACCATCATCTTCTTCTGGAGGTAGAGTAGACTCCTCCTCAGGATCATCCTTTAGTAGATCCTTTTCAGTGTCGGTAAACACTTCCGACATCCTTTCCTCCTGGTGGATGTCCATACTTTGCAACGCCTCACTGACATCCGTCTCGATGGCAATCTGGACTCAGGGAGGTCCGGGTCATGCTTGGGGCACAACAATTTCACTACCCGCTTTCGGGAACAGAAAGCTACGCCTCCTATCGTTACGCAGGTATGGTCCCGGAGAGTTCTTCTGGAACCCTCTTACCAACTTGCGCAGCTTTTCACATGCCGCATCCCTCTACTCCGTTGACTTGGGGTCGTCGAAACGTTCGGTCACCAAGGCCCGGCAGATATTGCAGACTTGGGGGTCCCAATATTGCAGGGTTTCGTTAATGATGGTGTAGGGGGCATGAGACCTGCACGCTTTGTGACCGTAGAAGTTCCTACTCCTATGGTTGCAGAAGATCGCATCGCATTTCATCTGGGGTTCGTCCTGTAAAGAAAGAAAAATTAATTGAGTATGCGATTGTTTATCTCACATGATAAACAGGTATGCAAAATATTAATATTTTAACCATTATAGCTTAGGATAGTAAGCTAGAAAGAAATTAGGAAAGACACATACTTGTGTATCCTTTCCAGCCAATTTCTGTGGCCTCCCCCCAATATTAAGGATATAGAGTTTCCTTTATCAGGGCAAACTCAAAAGAGTAGGGTTCCAACCTCTAGCGATAGAAAAAGTGTACACTGCCACTGACCCTTCTTAAATTATTTGATATTGTGGGGTAAGTATTAACTGATTTCTAATCAGAGTATTGAAGGAATTCTATTCTTTCAGTATAGGATTAATCTCAGCAAAAGACTGTACAAGGATACACAAGGTATGTTGGAAAATAACTACTGTATAATATATACTATAGTTTTCTGTCTGCAGTATATACTTTACTGCAAATATGCTGGCTACTGTATAATCATATACTGTAGTTCAGCTGACATGTTGCTGGCAGGGTCAGCACCTGGCGGCACAGTCCAGTCGGCATGTCGCCGGCTGGACTAGGAATTAGGAAAGACACATACTTGTGTATCCCTCCCAGCCAATTGCTGTGACCTTAACCCCCCCTCCCCCCCATCCCCGCCCCAATATTAAGACTTTAGAGTTTCCTGATCAGGGAAAAACTCAAAAGAGAAGGGTTCTAACCTCTAAAGATAGAAAAGTGTACTACCACTGACCCCTCTAAAACTATTTGATATTGTAGGGTAAGTTATTAACTAATTTCTAATCAGAGTATTGAAGGAATTCTATTCTTTCAATATAGGATTGGTCTCAGCAAAAGACTGTGCAAGGATACACAAGGTATGTTGGAAAATAACTACTGTATAATATGTACTATAGTTTTCTATCTGCAGTATATACTATACTGCAAATATACTGACTACTGTATACTCATATACTGTAGTTCAGCCAGCATGTTGCCGGCAGGGCTAGCACCTGGCGGCACAGTCCGGCTGGAATGTCGGCGATCGAGTAAGTACCTGACGGCACCTGCCCAGCCGACAGTTAGTACCTGGCGGCACTAGCTGACAGAGAGAGAGAAAGCATGGAGTGAAGGGCTGCCATATTAAAATGTATATTTACAATAAATAAGGGTATAAGTATGTAGCCTTACTGTCTTCCTCCAGAGAGAAGGTTCAAATGGAAGGGGAGAATGCATCATTCAAGCTTCCATCCAGCCACAAGATCCATTGCCGGCATTGCTGGTTTCAGGAATGTGGATGGCAGTCCAAGAGAGGACTGAAGAACCCTCGGCAGCAAAATGGTCTCCCACCGGCAGCAGTCATAGGCGGCACAACCTTTCCCGGAGCCTTCTGTCCATAAGGGAAAGACTGAGTGACTAAACAGCTGCTTATGTAGGAGCCCGGCCGGCACCGCAACCTACCCGGCAAGCGGTGAGATTGCAGGGCAACGGCCACAGGATTACGATGGCTAAGTCATCGCTAAAGGACAGAGAGGGGAAGGGAAAAGGGTCCTGTATCAAGTGTAGAAGAAGGCGGCAGGATTGCCGCCACTTCCACACAAGAGTGAAACAATATTTTAGTATCAGCCCTATCCTAGGTGGCAGAAGAATATCTATTCTTCAGCCTAGGGTCTGCCGAATCTATCAAGTGTAGGAGAAGGCGGTAGGATTGCCAGCACTTCCACACAAGAGTGAAACAAGGTTTCAGTATCGTCAACATCCTGGACTTCTAGACCGCAGGGGAGAAGGTGGCGGCATCATACTACCACTTCAGGTGCGGCCTAGGGAGGCTTAGCCTTCTATGCTGGCAATTGTAAGCCGGCAGGGGAGTGACTACTCGCCCTGCTGCTCTGCCGCCGGCAGAAAGAATGAATACTCTGAGGTTCTATCGAAAACCAAAGCCGGGATCTCGCCGGCAAAGGTGGGAGACAGAAAACCCTAGCCTAGTCAAGCCGGTGTGAACTACTCTATGGCAAGACCAGATAAGGTTGTCGCCTAAGGCGGCACTCAGAGGGAAGGAGGGATTACCCTTAAATCTCCACAGGAGACAAGTATCGAGTTATATAATTCTAGGAGATGTCCTATCTCCCGTTGAATTGATAAAACGATACACAAGGGTAAACAGGGATAATGTCTGAAAGTATACTACAGCGCATAGGCTAGGTAGCCTAGCGCGAGACAAGATCTTGGTTACCTAAATCGCCAAAACTCTAACATATACGATCGACAAAAGGAAGAGGAAATTATGCATAAAATATATATCTTTACTAGTATAATTGTGCCTAAATAGCTTTTATAATTTATTAATGCTATTACAACCGGGAAAGTCATTCTGCTAACGAAATAACACATGCATAACGAACGACAGCGCCCATGGCGCCTCCGGTGATAGGCCTAGCTCCTTAATACAATAAATTACTCTAATTTCACTGTGAAGCAGGAGCTAAAAATTATACGCTGCAAAGAATAAATATTCCACTTTCCAGAGGCAAAAGAAGCTGGAGATTGCATAATAAATCCTCACAAAAGCGATCAAAAACGTTGGATCAACAGGGAACACCACAGTGCAAAATCACTACAAAAATAGGAATGAGCGCCATCTTGGATACTCGTAGTAGTACGGGAGGAAGGGTAACCTTGATAATGGCTCCCCTTCTGTTTTTTGCCACTCTTCCCCCTCGAAACGAAAATGCTATTCGGGGTGAAGATTGCTATGTGTCATATCAAGATATACATCCCCTAATATTATGCGATATCAAGAGAAATTTTAAGGATATTCGCGCCAGGAGTTAGAATTCTGGAGACCTAAAGGTTAATTCTCTGGGAATATCACTGTAGTCAAATATCCTTTAGAAAGCTACCTATAGGAACCTTCCATCAGGACGACATGGCTTGAGCCCAATAAAACATTTGCTGAGAGTTTGAACTTTTGAAGTTCTACTGATTCAACTACCAGATTAGGAAGATCATTCCACTACTTGGTACTGTGTAGTATTGAGCCTCGTGATGGAGAAGGCCTGACTACTAAAATTAACCGCATACGTAGTATTACGAACAGGATGGAACTGTCCAGGGAGATCTCAATGTAAAGGATGGTAAGAATTATAAAAAATCTTATGCAACATGCATAATGAACTAATTGAAAGACGGCGCCAGAGATTAATATCTGGATCAGGAATAAGAAATTTAATAGACCGTAAATTCCTGTCCAACAAATTAAGATGAGAATCAGCAGCTGAAGACCAGACAGGAGAAAAATACTCAAAAAAGGTAAAATGAAAGAATTAAAACATATCAGAATAGATTGATCACCAAACATCTTGAAAGACTTTCTCAATGAGCCAAGTTTTTGTGCAATTGAAGAAGACACTGACCTAATGTGTATCGCTAAAGTAAATTTGCTGCCAAAAATCACACCTAAAATTTTAAGTTATACAAAGTTAAAGAAACATTATCAATGCTGAGATCCAGATGTTGAGGAGCCACAGTACTTGACCTACTTACAATCATACTTTGAGTTTTATTAGGATTCAACTTCATACCCCATAATTTGCACATGTAATAATTTTAGCTAGATCTCTATTAAGGGGTTCAGCAACCCCAGATCAACATTCAGGAGGTGGAATTGATGCAAAGAGAGTAGCATCATCTGCATATACAACAAGGCTGTTTTCCACACCAAACCACATGTCATGTGTATATAGTATGAAGAGTAAAGGGCTAAGAACACTACCCTGAGGAGCACCAGATATCACATTACTTTACTCACTATGGTTCCATCAACAACACTCTTTGCGATCTATTAATTAAAAATTCAATAATGGTGCTAAGAAACGACCCACCCACTCCCAACTATTTGAGTTTGGAAAAAAGGGTATCACGATTAACACAGTCAAAGGCCAAGAACACTACCCTGAGGAGCACCAGATATCATATTGCTATACTCACTATGGTACCCATCAACAACAACTCTTTGCGATATATTACTTAAAAACTCAATAATGATGCTAAGAAACGACCCACCCACTCCCAACTGTTTGAGTTTGAAAAAAAAGGGCATCATGATTAACACAGTCAAAAGCAGAACTAAAATCAAGGCCAATCATACGAACTTCCTGACCACAATCAAGGGCTTTCTGTGCAGTATTTGTGATTGTGAGAAGGGCATCACATGCTCCAAGGCCTTTACGAAAACAAAATTGTAAACTAGAGAACAGATGATTACCTTCAGCAAATCTATTAAGACGTTTTGCCAAAAGACGTTCAAAAACTTTAGATAATATGGGAGTTATGGAAATTGGTTGGTAAACCATTGGACTTGAGCTACCACAAACACATTTACACAGTGGAGTAACATTACCAATTCTCTAAAAAGTGCTAAAAGCTCCTCTTCTTGCTAACTTGCTCAATATATCAGATAACTTTGGAGCTAAGAAATCTGCAGCTTTTATAAAAAACAAAGAAAAAATATCATTTGGGTCTACACCTCCATAAGCAGCAAGGTCCGTCAAGAGAGCTTTAATTTCATAAGATCGAAAAATTAAACTAGTTAGTTTAGCCTCAGGAAAACCGGAATGAGGAAGTTCAGGTTTCTCATTACTCTGCTTGCTGTCAAACACATCTGCCAAAATGTTGCCTTTTCCTTTGGACAGTGAGTGACTCAGCCATCTGGTTTAAGTAAAGGAGGAACCATTGCATCTACACCAAAGAGTGCAGATTTAAGGGTAGTCCACCACTTATGCTCCTGGGTTGTACCAGAAAAGGTTTCTTTTATAGTTGAATTGTCTTCTTTTACAGTTGAAGCATAAACTCTCTGAGAAAAAGCTCTAAGCTGAGTATAGTTATCCCAGGTCAAATCTGATCTGTTACCCTTCCAAAGAGGATAGGCCACCTGCTTCTCCAAATAAGCATGTCTACAATCATCATTGAACCACGAGTTGTCCTTCACTCGGTACCTTAGTACACGAGAAGGGATATGCCTATCAATTATGTTGACTAGATTCTCATTTAAGGGGACTAGAGGATCAGCACTACTATACAGTTGTGACCAATTCAAGCCCAAAAGATCATGCAAAAACCCATTCCAGTCTGCTTGAGATTTCAAATAAATCTTACATGAGTAAGATACAAGCTGCTCAGTCTTCACTGCCAATGAAATCAAGGCATGATCAGATGTCCCAACTGGAGAACCATCCATACTTGTTGTAACGCCAGGGGAGTCGATGTATACGAGGTCCAAGCAGTTACCAGACCTGTGAGTAGCTTCACTTATGATTTGCTCACAGCCTGATTCAGACGCAAAGTCTATAGCTCTTAAGCCATGGCGATCAGTAGGAGAAACAGAATGTAACCACTTCTAATGGCGAGCATTGAAATCACCAACAAAGACAAAAGAGGCCTTTCTATCATCTTGTATCTTAGCCATAATGGTAAGAAGACAATCAAAGATAGAATCATCCATGTCTGGATTCAGGTAGATCGAACACAAATAGAAGTTGTTATGCCTGCCACAAACTTTTATTACCTGAATCTCATGACATCCACATTCATAGCAGGACTTATGAGAAGCAGGGTACTTAGTCCTAATATACACCGCCATTCCCCTAGCCCTATGGATAGCATCGCATTTCAATATTATTGGCTTCTTAAAACCAGTTATAAGGAGCTCAGTTGAGTGCCTCATAATAGAAACCAGAGTTTCTGAGTATAAAAGAATATCATTTTCTGGACGCAACTGTAAGATCTTGAATCTTTGCATTGAAGACCCCGAATATTGCAATACAGTAGACGACATTGACGAAATCTATGAAGTGCTGGTCCTGGATTTTGCTCAATGTCTCCGGAAAGCATTAGAATTGATGGTAATAAAATAGATACTTCATACTTAACAACTAAATCAACAAGAATGATAACAAAACAATCTGTTTTAAGGAAATATAAATATGATTGATCAAACCTATAGACTATAGAAAAAAAGTCAGAAAAACTGGTCAACAAGGAGGAGCTGATACACCATGCAAGGCTAAATGCCCTCCAGGGTAGCCACTTCAACTGAAGGGAGGACAGCAAGGATGGTTTTTGAGAAGAAATAGAATCAGATAAGGAAAAGACAACCTCTTGATAAACCACCAGGCATCCATGGACCTTCTATTAAGCCTGCCCAACACAACATTTAAAAAAACAAGAGGAAAAAAAACTGATTTTGAGCAAAGCGAAAAATCTATTTTTGGGTGATATTGCCATGTATTCCTGATGGAAGGGTTCCTTTAGATAGCCTTCGAAGGGATATTTGCTACAGTCATACTCCCAGAGAATTAAACTGAAGGTCTCCAGGATTCTAGCTCCTGGCGCGAGTATCCAATTAAGGATATCACATATCAGGGGACGTATTTTTTAGATACGACATATAGCAATCTTCACCCCGAATAGTTTTAACTCTTTGATGTAAGGGGGAAGAGGTGGTGAAAGAAAGGGGTGCCGATCTAGGTACCCAGTGGACCTCCTATCCGTATTACTAGCGGCTGCCATTCCTTTACTTGTCTTTAAGCAGGAATAGCCGCAGACAGAGTAGTTTCGGGTGGGGTCAGCAAAAGGGTGTGTCCATCAGGATGAAATGGCAATCTCACCCAAAAATAGATTTTTCGCTTTGCTCAAAATCCATTTTATGGGCTCGGCCATGTTGTCCTGATGGAAGCATACCAGAGAATTAACTTGAAAGTACTATATCTGTGGGTTTGTGTATGTGCCTTCTACCTTGAATGGATTCCTTATCTGGTCTCCTAGACCTGTATATAAAATTCTAGTTAACTGTCATTTCCACTAAGCCTGGAACTGGCTTAGTGCTTCTTGCCCCCTGCAAGGAAAGTGTAGACTTCAACAATAAGGATTCAAGGTTTGTATTTCCGTTGGAACAAAAGGGAAACTTTTTAGAGGTTACCTTTAATTACCTTGGAAATTTGTACTGATTTCAAGTTATCTCTATGTATAGCGATAAATAAAACAATGGCATGTTTTATTTAAATGCAACTGTGGTGTCAAAAATAAGACGCAGATACATTTTGTATCCTTATTTTGCAACTAAATTATTTAACAGATTTTGAAGCAAAGCGAAAAATCTATTTTTGTGATAGATGGCCATGTCGTCCTGATGGAAGCTTCCTATACACAGCTTTCTAAGGGATATTTGGCTACAGTGATACTCAAAGAGAATTGACCATAGGTCACCAGAATTCTAACTCCTGGCACGAGTATCCTTAAAATTTTCCTTAAGGATATCGCATAATATCAGGGGGACGTATATCTTGATACGACACATGGCAATCTTCATCCCGAATAGAGTTTTCGCTCTGAGGGGGAAGAGTGGCGAAATTAAAGAGGAGCCGTTATCAAGGTTACCCTTCCTCACCTACTATGACAGAGCCCAAAATGGCGGCTCATTCCTTGTAGCATTGAGCATGGTGCTACAGATATAGTAGTTTTTTTTGAGGGGGGGGATTATTACATAATCCTTTTCTTAGAAAAGGAGGGTGGGTCCATCAGGACGACATGGCCATCTCACCCAAAAATAGATTTTTCGCTTTGCTTCAAAATCCGTTTTTTGGGCTCGAGCCATGTCGTCCTGATGGAAGCTTACCAGAGAATTACTTGAACGTACTGTATCTGTGGGTTTGTATAGGTGCCTCAACCTTGGGTCAACTTCTATATGGTCATCCAGACCACTGAAATATATGACAGTACCGTTATACGTCATTACCACAATGTTAGGGCTTCCTGCCCAATGTCGTACTTGACGTTAGAAGAACAAGATTTGTATTCATTCAGGAACAAATATAAATATCATTCAGATCTTTTTGTTCATATGATTAAGTACCATAAATATGAGTTTTACTTAGGAAAATAAGTGAAAGACTCTGGCTAAGTTTATTTAGCTACATGTGGGGCAAAATAAGACGCAATTACACTTTCACCATTTATTAAATCGATAATCAAATGGAATACAAGGTGTAATGAAATTTGTAATATAATTATACATTCAACATATGCAGATAAAAATATTTTCTACCTGAAAGGGAAGAAAAATGGATTTTGAGCGAAGCGAAAAACCTATTTTTGGGTGAGAAAGCCATGTCGTCCTGATGGCAGGTTCCTAATAGTAGCTTCCAAGGGATATATGAACTACAGTGATATTCCCAGAGAATTTACCTTTAGGTCTCCAGAATTCTAACTCCTGGTGCGAATATCCTTAACATTCTCTTAAGGATATCGCATATATCAGGGGACGTATATCTTGATACGACACATAGCGATCTTCACCCCGAATAGCATTTCCGCTTCGAGGGGGAAGAGTGGCAATTTTGGAAGGGGAGCCATTATCAAGGTTACCCTATTTCCCATACTACTATTGAGTGTCAAGACGACGCCATATCCAAGATGGTGAACATTCCTTGTAGCATTGAGCATGGTGCTACAGATATGGTAGTTTCGGGAGGGATTCTGCGAAGGCCTTTTCTATAGAAAGGGAGGGTGGGTCCATCAAGACGACATGGCTATCTCACCCAAAAATAGACTTTTCGCTTCGCTCCAAATCCGGTTTTTGGGCTCAAGCCATGTCGTCCTGATACAGTTTACCAGAGAATTACTAGAAAGTACTGTATCTGTGGATTTTCATCGGTGCCTTAACCTTGGGACAATTTTTGTATGGTCATCTGGACCATTGAGACAAATACGTTACCGTTATCCATCATTACCACTAATCATAGACAATGTCAGTGCTTCCTGCCCCCTACAGGGAAGAATCATACTAGGCTGTAGAAAAGGGGCCTCAAGGTTAGCATATATTGCATGAACAAACATAAGTATCCACAAGGTATACAAACGGTCTCACGGTTTGTATATATTGTCGGAACAATATCTGTGTCAACTATATCCATTGTTTGTAAGCATACAATGATATGAGGTTTACTTAAATGAGTAAGTAAAAGAACTCTGGCATCTTTAATGTGCAAATTGCTGGGCGAAATAGGACGCAATTACATTCTAATAGACATTTATTTCTAATAAATGACTAAATGGGATAACGAGTGAAACGAATGTAACATGTTAAAAGAATTATACGTCCAACGTATACTGAATTTATTTTTCCCTCCTTGAAAGGGAAGAAATGATGAGTGCCACTCTAAGACTGTAAAATTTTAATAAATTTTCCTTTATAATTTCTGTAAATGTTGTATCCTATCAACATTGTGTACTACGTACACACGGCACAAGTGTTATCTGTATAATTCCACACCTGAGATTTTGAGCAGACTTAGTGTTACCATGGTAACCCTCACTTAAAAGGTATCACACCGGAAGTGTCGACACCTTTTCCCTTTAATTGATAGTCCCAATCAATTAACGGTTCATCGCAGTACTGAGACAACAGGTTTTAATACAATGCCTGTCGCTACCACAAAGTGCTTCAGTTCATGGACCTGCTTAGCATAGTGTATGTAGAACACTCTGGATGATTTCCATCTAGTATATGAGCGAAGACGCTCAAAGTCCATATACTGAAAAAAGTTCAGTGATGAAGCAATTTTCCTCGTATCATGTACTGTCAGGATCTGCTCTGCGAATAAAGTAGGTGAGCTTCTCCCTCAGTTGTTTTAGGGATAAATTTGATCCAGACGTTTCTCCTTTCAAAAGCTGTCCTCCCCTGAAGTCTGAAGTTCTACGAAGATTGACCTTTAGACACTCTACACAACATAGAGAGACATCTTCCTTCAGAGGGCAGATTCTCCAGGGACCCCATCTTTTAGTGGGTAGCTCGTTCTTAGTGAGAAAGGTTGGATCAGGAAAGAGATTCAGTTCTCCCACTTCTGTGAAACTGAATGTGGCCCTCGTCTCTTGATAGGGCTACTATTCCACTAACTCTAGCCCCAGAGGCTATAGCAAACAGGAATATAACCTTCTGGGTTAGATCCTTGAGGGAACAATCTTCATTGTTCTCAGATGAGGCATAAGGTAGGACCTTGTCCAAAGACCATGAGATGGGCTTCGGAGGTGCTGCAGGTCTAAGCCTTGTGCATACCTTCGGAATCTTATTGAAGATTTCATTCGCCTGATCCACTTGAAAGGCATATAAAAGAGGTCTAGTCAAGGCTGACTTGCACGTAGTTATCGTATTAGCTGCCAGACCTTGATTATGAAGGTGGACAAAGAAGGACAGACAGAAGTTCATTGAAATTTCTTTCGGTCCTTTTGCTTTTACAAAAGCAACCCACTTTTTCCAAGATGACTCATATTGTCTTCTAGTTGACTTAGACTTGTATTCTTCTAAGAATTCTATATTGCATTCTGAGATCCCAAATCTTTTCCTAACCGCTAGGGCAAGAAAATCATGAAATGAAGGGTTTGGGCTCTCTGTGATGAATCGAAGGCAATTAACTTCTGAACCCTCGAGATAGTGCTGGGTTCAGTACAAGGGCCAGCCTCAGCCTCAGTTCCTTCACTAGAGGGAACCAGTTGCTCTTGGGCTATTTTGGAGCCACCAGAGCTGCCCCTCCCTGGAAGGATCTCAGCATGTTGAGGACCTTCAGCAGGAGATTTGATGGAAGGAACAGGAATTCCTGAGTCCATCCCTTCCATACTTGAGACATGGTGTCCGTTATCTCCTCCAGAGGATCCTTGTATGGGGTTACATATCGAGGTAGTTTCTTGATGACGCTCGTCACGAAGAGGTCGATGTGCAGCTCGGGGACTTGTTCCCATCTAGAAGAGAATAGGTCTGCGTCTGTGGACCATTCTGACGCTATCGGTTTGAGTCTGAGTGGAGCATCTGCTGTCACATTGCGGATCAATTGTACATGAACTGCTGATAGGTGCCATCCTTTTAGGTAAGGGATGGCTAACATCACCTAGACTATACGGGACGATCTCGAGCCTTGTCGGTTCAGACGTCTCATTATCGCTTCGATGTCCCAGATCAGCCTGAGGAGGCCTGATCTGCGTGGAGAGAGTTTCTCCAACCTCAACAGGACTACCATAGCCTTGAGTAGAAATGACCAAGCCCCTTGGACTTTCCTCTGATGGGAGTGAACACCCCATTCTTCCGACTTGGCATCCATGCGGATGATCTTCGATAGTCGAGGTAGTTGCAAGGGCACGGTCTTCAATAGGCTTTTGACCTTTGACCATTGGTTAGGAAGCGATCAAGGAAAGACCGATATCGATCATTTTAGATCTCTTTGAGCGTTTGATGGGTATCTTCTCCAGACTCTTAACGCATCTTTCAGCTGTGCTCTTAGCACTGGGTCTGTCACTACCACGAACTGGAGAGAGTTCAGAACTCTTTCCTGTTAGCGTCTTGGAATCCTGACTGATTACCGTAGTCTCTTGACCAACCCTGCGATCTCCTTTTACATCCCTAAGGGAACCAGTGTGACCTCAGGTTCCGATGGTTTTTTAACCATTGAAGCCTTTAATCTGGAGAGAATCGAGACTTCTTGAAGCTGATTTTGCATCCCCGATGTTCCAGGAACTGGATTACCTCTTTGGATACTCACAGACCAGCCGCTTCGGGTGCTGCCCGCACCAGCCTTTCATCCAGGTACTTTGTTACCTGAACCTTTTCTAGGCATGGTTATTGCATGACTGCGTCCGCCAATTCCGGGAAGATACTTAGGACTGTGTTTAGTCCGACGAGTATGGCTCTTAGGACATACGCTATACTCTGTAACTTGAATCCAAGGTAGGAGGAGAGGGGGCGACTGACTGGAAGCTGCCAATAGGCACCTTTCAGGTCTATCAAGACTGTAAATGCCCCTTTTTAAAATAGGGTCTTTATGTTCAGAAGGATTAACATCCTGAATTTGCTGTTCTATTTGAACTTGTTGAGTGGCAATAAGTCCAGAAGGACTCTGAGTTTTCTTGAGTCCTTCTTGTGAACACCAAACAGCCTTCCCTGGAATTCGATGGACTTTACTTTCCTTACCACCAGTATGCTCTAGAGCTCTAAGGTATACTCTTCTAGAGCGGGGTTGGAGTGTAGGAAAAGTTGAGGAAATGATGGTGGAGGCATGTCTATTTTCCATCCTAGTCCAATCTTGATTAGGCCTTGGACCCAAGAATCGAAGGTCCAGCGATCCTGAAGGAACCTTCCTCCTACCAAAAGCGTCTCTTTGCTTTGACTGATCAGAAGGTTTACCTACTGGACCGCCTGCCTGAGGCACCGCGGTCATAGAAACTGTGGGATGTTGTTGAACAGACCGAGGAAAAAGTCTAGACTCTTCCGTCTTCCTTTTAGGTTGGGGACCCACATTCGTGGAAGACTTTCTCTTTGAAGAGATGCCCCACTTCTGGAGAAGGCTCGTATTCTCCGTGGTGGCTTTCTCAATCACCTCTTTGACTACCTCTTTTGGAAAGAGGTCTCTACCCCAGATGTTGGAAGATATTAGCTTCATGGGTTCATCTCTCACTGTTGCAGCAGCAAACACGAACTCGCTACAGGCTCTCCTAGCCTTCATAAAGGCATATAAGTCTTTTACTAAGGTGGCCATATGCATTTTGGCCAAGACCATGAGCATGTCTGGGGTACTTTGATGGGCTGAATACAACTCTATGCAGTTCTGTAGGGATAGGGAGGCTACAAATCTCTCCTTTGTCTTTTGTTCCTTGCCCAAAAGAAACTCAAAGTTTAGGGAGATTCTCGCTAAACTGTCGTCCGTCCAGCAACGTCCGCGTTTAGTTTCCCTACTGAAAAGGTTAAGTGGACTTCCTTCCAATCCTTCTCCTGCATTGGTGAGGCTAGTGACAGAGGCTTGCACTCCTCAAGTGCAGGACATGGTTTGCCTGCCTCCACTGCCTTAGCAACAGATTTAAATGCCTTTCACGTAAAGGGGAATGCTATTGAAGCAGGAGCAAGAAAGGTAGGGTATCTCTTACTTGGGGCAGACCTTTTTGACACCGAGTAACCCGCCTTTCTCTGGCTACTTGACAAGATAGCCTGTGTCTTATCATGGTCGAGAATCATGACTTCTTTCAGTTCCGTTTCTTTTTCTGACATTGGTTCATGCTTTAGTCGAATGAAGCAATTACGGAAAGCGTTAAAGCTTGGCCAAAACTGGATTTCGTCTAAAGGAACAGCTCCCATCTTCTCCGAGATGTAGAGTTTTCCGTCTAAAATCGGCATAAGCTCCGCGTACCTCCAGGGATTGGTTTTGGAGCATGTCGGGAGGTCTTGGTCTCTGGGTCGCTTGTATGACCCTTGGGGGGCGACAAGTGGAGCTTCACAGAGCTCTATCTTAAGTTTCGCTTCCTTCGTTTCACCTTGTTTGCGAAATTTTTCCATTAGACTCGTAAGATGGGCCAGTAACTGGTCCATTTTGTCTAATAGAGGGGTAGAAGGTGAAGATGTCGAGGTTAATGGCTCCAGGAGGCAATTCCGACGCAACATTGTCAACTTCTTCCCGGGGTGCCCTCCTGCCCTCCGTCCCGAAGGCTATCTGGACAAAGGGAGGTGCGAATCGTGCCTGGGGCACCACTATTTCCCTACTTGCTTTCGGGAATAGTAGGCTACGCATCCTATCGTTAGGTAGGTATGATCCCGGAGAGATCTTCTGGAACCCTCTTACCCAATTGCGTAGTTTCTTACAAGCCGCATCCCTAGACTCCATTGACTTGGGATTATCAAAACCTTCGGACACTAATGTCCGACAGATATTGCAAACTTGGGGGTCCCAATATTACAGGAATTCGGAAATAATATTGCAGGTGGAATGAAACCTGCATGCATTATGACTGTAAAAGTACTTTCTCTTAATATTGCAGAAGACTACAACACATTTCATCTGGGGTTCCTCCTGTAAAGAAAGGAAAGCACAATGAGTATACAATTGATTATCTCACCTGATAAGCAATATGTAATAGTCATCTTTTAATTATTATAGCTTAGGATAGTAAGCTAAAAAGGGATAGTGGGAGACACATACCTGTGTATCCCTTGAAAGCAATTGCTGTTACCTCCCCTCGGTATTAAATATAAAGAGTTCCCTTTATCAAGGCAACTCGAACGAAAGGGTTCTAACCCCTACGGGTAGAAAAAAAGTGTACATTGCCACTGCCCCTTCTAATTATTTAATACTGTGAGGTAAGGATAACTGATTTCTAATCAGAGTATTGAAGGAATTCTATTCTTTCAATATAGGTTTGGTCTCAGCAGAAGCCTACACAAGATATGTTAGAAATTAACTACTGTATAATCATACGATAGTTTTCTGTTTGCAGTATATACTATATTGCAAAATATCGGCTACTGTATAATTATGTATTGTAGTTCAGCCAGTGTGCTGCCGGTATGGCTAGCATCTGGCACCACGGTCCAGCCGGCATGACGCCGACTGGACTAGAAAGTATAAAAGACACATATTTGTGTATCCTACCCAGCCCATTTGCTGTGGCCTTCCTTTCCAATATTAAAATCACAGAGTTTCCTGATCAGGGAAGCTCAAAGATAAGAGTTCTAATCTTTAAGGATAGAAAGTGTACTACCACCGGCCCTTTAATTTATCTAATATTGTAAGGTAAAACGTAAACTGATTTCTAATCAGAATATTGAAGAAGTTCTATTCTTTCAATATAAGATTGGTCTCAGCTAACACCTGGGCAAGGATAACCAAGATATGTTGGAAAATAGCTACTAGTATTATATATCCAATAATTTTCTATCTGCAGTATATACTATACTGCAAATATACTGACTACTGTATAAACATATACTGTAATCGAGCCGGCATATAGCCGGCATATTAAGTCCCTGCCGACACAGCCCAGCCAACATGCTAGCTAAAAGAGAGAGAGAAAGCATGGAGTGAAGGACTGCCTTATTACTGTGTATGTATACACTAAATAAGGATGTAAATATATAATTCACTGCCTTTCCCCAGAAAGGAGGTTCAAATGGAAGGGGAGAATGCATCATTCAGACTTCTATCCAACCACCAGTACCATCGCCGGCAAAGTCCGGCCGGCACATGGACAGCAGGCTAGCACCCGGCAGCACTGGTACAGTCGGCATGCTGCCGGCTGAGTCGGTACCTGCCGGCGCCGGACGGGTTAGTACCCCGGCAACAGTACTTGTGGCCGGCAGCCCAAGGGAGGACTGAAGAACCTTGGTGACGGAAGAGATTTCCCTCCAACAGCCATCATGGCTGCAGGCAGCCGCCATAACCGCCGGCAGCCGTCATGGCCGCCGGCAGTTGACATGGCCGCCGGCAGCCTGCATAGCCGCCGGCAGTTGTCATGGCCGCCGACATCCGGCATGGCCGCCGGCAGCTATCATGGCCTCCAGCAGCCGATATGGGCGCCGGCAGCCGTCTTGGCCACCGGCAGTTGTCCTAGCTTCCGGCAGCCGGCATGGCCACTGGCAGATATTATGGCCGCCAGCAGCCGTTATGGCCGCCGACAGCAGGCATAGCTGCCAGCAGTCAGAAAACAGCTGTTAAGTAGGAGTTCGGCCGGCCCCGCAACCCACTGGCAGTCGGTAAGATTGCAGGACGACGGCCCGAAGAGTTGCAATGGCAAGGCCATCACTAAAGGACAGAGGGGGGAGGGAAAGAGGTCCTGTATAACGTGTGGAAGGAGCCAGCAAGGTTGCCGGTCATACCACACCCCTAAGAAACTCTGTTTCAGTATCGGCGCCATCCTAGGCGGCAGGAGAATATCTATTCTCCAGCCTAGGGTCTGCCAATACAGTTAAGGGGACGGCGGCAGGGCCGCCTCCTCTCAACAAGGGAGAAACAGAGTTCCAGTGCCGGCGCCATCCTAGGTAGCAGAAGAATGTCTATTCTTCAGCCTAGGGTCTGCGAGCACAGGACTACCCTTCTAGACAGCAGGGAGAAGGTGGCAACATCATACAACCACTTCAAGTGCGGCCTAGGGAGGGCTAGCCTCCTATGCCGGCAGCCTAGCCGGCCGGCTGCCAGCACAAGACTATATACTCTGAGGTTCTGACCAAAACCCAAAACCTGCTATCTGCGGCTAAGGGAAGGGACAGAAAACCCTAGGCTAGTCATGCCTGAATGAAAACTCAAGGCATGACCAACTAGGGTTGTAGCCTAAGGCTACACTCAGAGGGAAGGAGGGATTACCCTTAAATCTCCACTGGAGATGAGTATCGGTTTATATAATAATTCTAGGAGATATCTATCTCCGTCTGAATTGATAAAACGATACACAAGGGTAAACGGGGAAATATCTGAAAGTATACTACATTGCCTAGATTAGGTTACCTAGGCAAGACGAGGTCTCGGTTACCTAAATCACCGAAACTCTAACGTATACGATCGACATAGAAAAGGAAAAATTGTGCATACTATAAATATCTCTACAAGTATAAATTGCCTAAATAGCTTTCATAATTAATTAATTAATGCTATTTCAACCGGGAATGTCATTCTACTAGACTTTTCCGTCTTCCTTTTAGGTTAGGGACCCACATTCGTGGAAAACTTTCTCTTTGAAGAGATGCCCCACTTCTGGAGAAGGCTCGTAATCTCCGTGGTGGCTTTCTCAATCATGCCTAACGAACGACAGCGCCCATGGCACCTCCAGTAACTAGCGTAGCTCTTAATCACAATAATTTACCCTAATTTCACTGTGAAACAGGAGCTAGAATATACACATTGTGGAGAATCAATACTCAACTTTCCAGAGGCGAAAGAAGCTGGAGATTGCATAATATTCCTCGCAGAATCGATCGAAAAAGTTAGATCAACAGGGAACACCTCCGTGCCAATTCGCTACAAAATTAGGAATGTCCGCCATCTTGGATATGGCGTCGTCTTGATATTCAATAGTAGTATGAGAAATAGGGTAACCTTGATAACGGCTCCCCTTCCAAAATTGCCACTCTTCCCCCTCGAAGCGAAAACGCTATTCGGGGTGAAGATCGCTATGTGACGTATCAAGATATACGTCCCCTGATTTATGCGATATCCTTGAGAGAATGTTAAGGATATTCGCGCCAGGAGTTAGAATTCTGGAGAACTAAAGGTAAATTCTCTGGGAATATCACTGTAGTTTATATATCCCTTGGAAGCTACTATTGGGAACCTTCCATCAGGATGACATGGCTTGAGCCCAAAAATATTAGTTGGCCACTCAGAATCAGTTGAAAATTATTAAGATAATTTTACTGTAATTTTTGGATAACTATCAACACTGTGTACAAGTGTACACATGGCACTAGTGTCATTGGTATAATTCTGCACCTGAAAAGAACAGTCATAGTGTCACCAGGGTGACATTCAATAAAAGGGTATTGCACTGGAAGGTGTCAACACTTTTTCACACGAATTGAAAAGTCCCAATCAATTCACTGTTCATCGCAGCACTAGACGACAGGTTTCACCACACTACCTGCCAGCACTACATAATGTTTCAACATGTGCACTTGTTTCGCCTAAAGTTTATAGAAGACTCTGGAGGATTTCCAACCAGTGTATGAGCGAAGACGCTCAAAGTCCATATACTGAAAAAAGTTCAGTGAGGAAGCATTCTTTCTCGGATCATGACCTGCGGGTGTACTATCAGGATCCACTCTGTGAATGAAGAAGGTGAGCTTCACCCTCAGTTGTTTTATGGATGAGTTTGATCCTGAGGTTTTGCCTATGAAGAGCTGTCCTCCCCTGAAGTCTGAAGTTCTACGAAGATAGACCTTTACACACTCTACTGGACATAGAGAAACATCTTCCTTCAGAGGGCAGATTCTCCAGGGACCCTACCTTTTCGTGGGTAGCTCGTTTTTGGCGAGAAAAGTAGGATCAGGAAAGATTCAGTTCTCCCACTTCTGTGAACTGAATATAGCCCTCGTCTCTTGATAGGGATACTATTTCACTAACTCTAGCCGCTGAGGTTATAGCAAACAAGAATATCAATTTTTGTGTTAGATCTTTGAGAGGACAATCTTCATAGTTCAAGGTTGAAGCATAGTGTAAGACTTTATCCAGAGATCATGAAATTGGCTTTGGAGGGGCTGCTGGTCTAAGTGTAGCTCATGCCTTCGGAATCTTGTTGAAGATTTCGTTCGACAGGTCCACCTGGAAGGCGTATAGAAGAGGTCTAGTCAAGACTGACTTGCATGTAGTTATTGTGGTGGCAGCCAAGCCTTGCTCGTGAAGGTGGATGAAGAAGGACAGGCAGAAGTCTATTGAGATTTCTTTTGGCCTTTTTGATTTAACAAAACCAACCGACATTTTCCAAGAACATTCGTATTGTATTTTGGTTGACTTTGACTTGTATTCTTCTAAGAACTCTTTACTGCCTTTCGAAATCCCAAATCTTCTCTTGACTGCTAAGGCGAGAAAATCATTAAATGAAGGTTTTGGGTTCTTTGTGATGAAGCCAAGACAGTCGACTTCTGAACCAATAGGGATAGAGCTGGGCTCGGTAGAGGGACCAGCCTCAGTTTCAGTTCCATCACCAGAGGGAACCAATTGCTCTTAGGACACTTGGGGGCTACTACTGCTGTAGTTCCCTTGAAGGATCGCAGTTTGTTGAGGACTTTCAGCAGGAGATTCGTTGGAGGGAACAGGTAGATCCGGGTCCATCTGTTCCAATCGATTGACATGGCGTCCGTCGCTTCTGCCAGAGGGTCCTCGTATGGGGCTACATATTGAGGTAGTTTCTTGTTGTCGCTTGTCGCGAAGAGGTTGATCTGCAGTTCTGAGACTTTCCAAGATGAAGGAGTAATGAGTCTGCGTCTAGGGACCATTCTGACTCTATCGGCTTTGCCAGAATAGAGCGTCCGCCGTCACATTGCGGAACCCTTGTAGGTGAACACCTGATAAGTGCTATCTCTTCTTTGTCGCTAAACGAAAGATGGCTAACATCACATGGTTGATGTGGGGCGATCTCGAGCCTTGTCTGTTTCAGACATCTCACTATCACTACGCTGTCCAAGACCAACCTGATGTTGGCTGATCTGTAAGGGGATAGTTTCTTCAGCGTCAAGAGGACTGCCATGGCATTCAGAATATTGATATGAAAGGTCTTGAACAGGGATAACCAGGTCCCTTGGGCATTCCTTTGATGAGAGTGACCTCCCCATCCTTCTGTCAAGGCATCCGTGTGGATGGTCACCGATGCGGGAGGTGGTTGTAAGGGAACGGTCCTCATTACGCTCTTGACCTTTGACCACGGCTTGAGAAGTGATCGTAGTAAGGTCGGTACCGGTCTCTGTAGATCTCTTTGAGTGTTTGATGCGTATCTTCTCCAGACTCCTGACGCATCTTTCAACTCTGCTCTTAGCACTAGGTCTGTTACTGCTGAAAACTGAAGAGAGCCCAGTACTCTTTCCTGTTGGCGTCTTGAGATCCTGTCGGATTTCAGTAGTCGCTTGACGGAACCCACGATCTCTCTCCTCTTCCTTGGTGGAATGAAGAGGCGGTGTGACTTCAACTTCCAATGGATTCCCAGCAATTGAAACTCCTGAGCTGGAGAGAGGCGAGACTTCTTGAAGTTGATCTTGAATCCCAGATGTTCCAGGAACTTGATCAGTTTCTTGGATGCTTGCAGACAAGCACTCTTGGATGCTGCCCACACCAGCCAGTCGTTCAGGTACGCTGCTACCTGAATGCCTTCTAGGTGTAGTTGTTGCACGACTGCATTCGCAATTTTAGTGAAGATCCTTGGGGCTATGTTTAGTCCAAAGGGCATGGCTCTGAAGACATACTTTGTCTTCTGGAGCTTGAATCCTAGGTAGGAGGAAAGGGGCGACTGACTGGAAGGTGCCAGTAAGCACCTGCCAGGTCTATTGAGACTGTGTACGCCCCTTTCGGTAACCGGGTCCTGATGTGTTGAAGTGTTAACATCCTGAACTTGTTGTTCTCGATGAATTTGTTGAGTGGCGACATAGTCCAGAATGACTCTGAGTTTGTCCGAGTCCTTCTTGGGAACACAAAACAGCCTTCCCTGGAATTTTATGAACTTTGCTTTCCTTATAACCTTCTTGTTCAGGAGTTCTAAGGTATAGTCTTCGAGTAAGGGGGTGGAGTGTTAGAAGAATTGAGGAAATGAAGGTGGAGATCTGCTCCATTTCCATCCTAGTCCTTTTTTGATTAGGCTGTGGGCCCAAGGATCGAAGGTCCAACGATCCCGAAAGTGTTGGAGTCTTCCTCCTACCTGTAGCATCTCATTGCTTAGGTGGTCCGGAGGGCTTGCCACCCTGACCGCGTCCTCCCCTGCCTCTTGAGGAGCCCTGTCGAGAACCTCTTCATTTCGGACGAAAGGTAGTAGTGTGCCTCTCAAACCCTGGCTTGAATGCTGGTGACTAGGCAACCAGCTGTTGAGGCCCCACTTGGAAGGTGGTCTGTGGCTGAGCGACCACTTGGGGCATCGCGGTCATGGTGACCGTGGGATGCTGCTGAGTAGGCCGAGAAAGTAGTCTTGGCTTCTTTGTCTTCCGTTTGGGTAGGGGACCCACATCTGGGGAAGACTTCCTCTTTGAAGAGATGCCCCACTTCTGGAGAAGGTTCCTATTCTCTGTGGCAGCTTTCTCAACTAACTCTTGGACCACTTCTTTTGGGAAAAGGTCCTTACCCCAGATACTGGAAGAAATCAGCTTCCTGGGTTCATGTTTCACTGTTGCAGCAGCAAAGACGAACTCCCTACAGGCTCTCCTGGCCTTCATGAAGGGGTACAGGCCCTTTACGAGGGTGGCCATGTGAATCTTGGCCAGTACCGTTAGCATATCTGGGGTGCATCAGGACGACATGGCCAAGCCCAAAAAATAAGATAGAATAGTGCACTCGAGTTAACCTCAAGCAAGAGAACTCTAACCCAAAACAGTGGAAGACCATGGTACAGGGGCTATGGCACTTCCCAAAACTAGAGAACAATGATTTGATTTTGGAATGTCCTTCTCCTAGAAGTGCTGTTTACCATAGCTAAAGAGTCTCTTCTACCCTTACCAAGAGGAAAGTAGCCACTAAACTATCACAGTACAGTAATTAACCTCTTGAACGAAAAAGTGTTTGATAATTTCAGTGTTGTCAGGTGTATGAGGAAAAACGAGAATGTGTAAAGAGTAGGCAAAGAAAAATGAGCTGTAACCAGAAAGAGGGATCCAGTGCATTACTGTCTGGCCAGTCAAAGGATCCAATAACTCTCTAGCGGTAGTATCTCAATGGGTGGCTGGTGCCCTGGCTAACCTACTACCTATTAGCATTACCTTCCTTTTGATGATGTGTAGTTGAGCCTTCACCTTAAAATTTCTTCCGATTATCAACAAGTGACACATTAGCTACACCAGCACAGCTCATCATTTTCCTCTTCTTCATTTTCTTGCTTTCCATTGTAATAAAGGGCTTCTCGTCATCGCTGCTAGTAGATATATTCAAATCCCTGTGAACACCCTTCCGAGCTCCATCTGAGCCTTTATTGCCGCTGTTAATACTCTTAGCCATAAACCATCCATGAGCAGTCGGATACCAAAGTAAGAAGTCAACTTTGAATTTTGTAACACTGAGAGTACATCTGTATGATTCGGCGACTGAAGTGAAATAAAAAAAGTCGTTCCTCATACACCTAACAACACTGAGATTACCAAACCATTCTTTTTTGCTTAACGGGTTAACTACTGCACTGTAGTTACTTAGTAGCTACTCTCCTCTTGGTAAGGGTAGAAGGTCACTTCAAAATCAAACCACTGTTCTCTAGTCTTGGGTAGTAATAATGCTAGTTACTGCATGTTGAATAACTCCAAATCAATCCTCGGAATTATTTATGAGAGGAACATGCAACGCCATTCTCTGTTGATATGACAGATTTTGAAGCAAAGCGAAAAATCTATTTTCGGGTGGGATGGCCATGTCGTCCTGATGGAAGCTTCCTATAGACAGCTTTCTAAGGGATATTTGGCTACAGTGATACTCCCAGAGAATTAACCATAGGTCTCCAGAATTCTAACTCTTGGTACGAGTACCCATGAAATTTCTCTTAAGGATACCACATAAAATCAGGGAACGTATATCTTGATACGACACATAGCAATCTTCACCCCGAATAGCATTTTCGCTTCGAGGGGGAAGAGTGGCGAATTTGAAGGGGAGCTGTTATCAAGGTTACCCTTCCTCACCTACTATTACAGGGCTTCAAGATGGCGCTCATTCCTTGTAGCACTGAGCATGGTGCTACAGATATAGTAGTTCCGGGAGGGAATATTACCTAAGCCTTTTCTTAGAAAAGGAGGGTGGGTCCATCAGGACGACATGGCCATCTCACTCACCCAAAAATAGATTTTTCGCTTTGCTTCAAAATTCGTTTTTGGGCTCAAGCCATGTCGTCCTGATGGAAGTTTACCAGAGAATTATTTAAAAGTACTGTATCTGTGGGTTTGTATAAGTGCCTCAACCTTGGGTCAGCTTTTATATGGTCATCCAATCCAGTGAAAGATATGACGATACCGCTATACGTCATTACCGCTAATCATGGAACAATGTTAGGGCTTCCTGCCCCCTGAAGGGAAGTGTCTTGCTAGACAATTGAAGCTCAAGGTTTGTATACGTATAGGAACAAAATAAGTATCAACCAGATCTATTTGTTCATATACATCAGTACCATAAGTATGAATTTTGCTTAGGAAAATAAGTAAAAGGACTCCGGCTACGTTTTATTTTTGCTACTTGTGGGGCGAAATAAGACGCAATTACACTTTTAGTCATTTATTTACGATAAATGATTAAACAGAACAACATATGTAATATAACATAAATGAGAATTATACATTCAACATATACAATGTTTTTCTACCTGAAAGGGAAGAAAAGGGTTAATGCCACTCACAATAGATGAGAAAATTAAGATAATTTTTACTGTAAATGTTGGATACTATCAACACTGTGTACAATGTACACATGGCACTAGTGTCATTTGTATAATTCTGCACCTAGAAATGAACAGTCCTAGTGTCACCAGGGTGACACTCAATAAAAGGATATTGCACTGGAAGGTGTCAAAGCTTTTCACTCAATTGATAAGTCCCAATCAATTCACTGTTCATCGCAGCACTAGACGACAGGTTTTACCACACTACCTGCCGCCACCACAAAAGGTTTGAGATTGTGAACTTGCTTCGTATAATGTTTATAAAACACTCTGGAGGATTTCCAACCAGTGTATGAGCGAAGACGCTCAAAGTCCATATACTGAAAAAAGTTCAGTGAGGAAGCAATTTTTCTTGGATCATGACCTGCGGGTGTACTATCAGGATCCGCTCTGCGAATGAAGTAGGTGAGCTTCGCCCTCAGTTGTTTTAGGGATAAGTTCGATCCTGATGTTTCGCCTTTGAAGAGCTGTCCTCCCCTGAAGTCTGAAGTTCTTCGAAGATGGACCTATAGACACTCTACTGGACATAGAGAGACATCTTCCTTCAGAGGGCAGATTCTCCAGGGACCCCACCGGTTGGTGGGTAGCTCATTTTTGGCAAGAAAAGTAGGATCAGGAAAGAGATTCAGTTCTCCCACTTCTGTGTACTGAATATGGCCCTCATCTCTTGATAGGGATACTATTTCACTAACTCTAGCCCCTGAGGCAATAGAAAACAGGAAAATCACTTTGTGGGTTAGATCCTTAAGAGAACAATCTTCATTGTTCAAGGTTGAAGCATAGTGTAAGACTCTATCCAGAGACCATGAAATGGGCTTCAGAGGGGCTGTAGGTTCAAGTCTAGCGCATGCCTTTGGGATCTTGTTAAAGATTTTGTTCGCCAGGTCCACCTGGAAGGCTTATAGAAGAGGTATAGTCAAGGCTGACTTACACGTAGTTATCATGGTGGAAGCCAAGCCTTGTTCGTGAAGGTGGATGAAGGAGGACAGGCAGAAGTCTATTGAGATTTCTTTTGGCCTTTTTGATTTAACGAAAGCAACCCACTTTCTCCAAGACGATTCGTATTGTCTTCTAGTTGACTTTGACTTGTATTCTTCTAAGAAGTCTATACTGCCTTTTGAGATCCCAAATCTTTTCTTTACTGCCAAGGTGAGAAAATCATGAAATGAAGGTTTTGGGTTCTCTGTGATGAAGCGAAGACAGTCGACTTCTGAACCAGTTGAGATAGAGCTTCAGTTCCATCACTAGAGGGAACCAATTGCTTTTGGGCCACTTGGGGGCCACTAGTGCTGCAGTTCCCTTGAAGGATCTCAGCTTGTTGAGGACCTTCAGCAGGAGATTGGTTGGAGGGAACAGGTAGATCGCTTCTGCAAGAGGGTCCTCGTATGGGGCTGCATATCGAGGAGGTTTCCTTTTGTCACTCGTCACGAAGAGGTCGATCTGCAGTTCCAGGACTTTTTCTAAGATGAAGGAGAATAAGTGTGCGTCTAGGGACCATTCTGACTCTATCAGCTTTAGCCTGGATAGAGCGTCCGCCGTCACATTGCGGAACCCTTGTATGTGAACTGCCGATAAGTGCCATCTCTTCTTTTTTGCTAAAAGAAAGATGGCTAACATCACATGGTTGATGAGGGGCAATCTCGAACCTTGTCGGTTCAGACTTCTCACTATCACTTCGCTGTCCAAGACTAGCCTGATGTGGGCTGATCTGTGAGGGGATAGTTTCTTCAGTGTCAAGAGGACTGCTATGGCCTCCAGAATATTGATGTGAAAGTTCTTGAACAGAGATGACCAAGTCCCTTGGGCTTTCCTTTGATGGGAGTGGCCTCCCCATCCTTCCGTCGAGGCATCCGTGTGGATGGTCACCGATGGGGGAGGTGGTTGTAAGGAAACGGTCCTCGTTAGGCTCTTGACCTTAGACCACGGCTTGAGAAGTGATCGTAGTAAGGTCTGTATCGGTCTTTGTAGATCTCTTTGAGCGTTTGATACGTATCTTCTCCAGACTCCTGACACATCTTTTAGCTGTGCTCTTAGCACTGGGTCTGTTACTACTGCAAACTGGATTGAGCCCAGTACTCTTTCCTGTTGGCGTCTAGAGATCCTGTCGGATTTCAGTAGTCTCTTGACAGAACCCATGATCTCTCTTCTCTTCTTTGGTGGAATGGAGAGGCGGTGTGACTTCAAGTTTCAATGGATTCCCAGCAATTGAAACTCCTGAGCTGGAGAGAGGCGAGACTTCTTGAAGTTGATCTTGAATCCCAGATGTTCCAGGAACAGGATCACTTTCTTGGATGCTTGCAGAAAAGCAGTCTTGGATGCTGCCCACACCAGCCAGTCGTCCAGGTACGCTGCTACCTGAACCCCTTCTAGGCGTAGTTGTTGTACGACTGCGTCTGGAAGTTTCGGGAAGATCCTTGGGGCTATGTTTAGTCCGAAGGGCATGGCTCTGAAGACATACATTATCCTCTGTGACTTGAATCCTAGGTAGGAGGAGAGGGGGCGGCTGACTGGAAGGTGCCAGTAAGCATCTGCCAGGTCTATTGAGACTGTGTACGCCCCTTTTGGTAACAGGGTCCTTATGTATTGAAGGGTTAACATCCTGAACTTGTTGTTCTCGATGAACTTGTTGAGTGGCGACAAGTCCAGAATGATTCTGAGTTTGTCCGAGTCCTTCTTGGGAACACAAAACAGCCTTCCCTGGAATCTGATGGACTTTGCTTTCCTTATAACCTTTTTGGTCAAGAGTTCTAAGGTATATTCTTCCAGTAAGGGGGTGGAGTGTTGGAAGAATTGAGGAAATGAAGGTGGAGACTTGTTCCATTTCCATCCTAGTCCATTTTTGTTTAGGCTGTGGGCCCAAGGATCGAAGGTGCAACGATCTCGAAAGTGTTGGAGTCCCTCTCCTACCTCAACCATCTCAGTGCTTAGGTGGTCCGGGGGGCTTGCTACCCTGACCGCGTCCTCCCCTGCCTTGGTTGGGGTGTCTTGAGGAGCCCCGTCAAGAACCTCTTCCATTCGGACGAAAGGTAGTGGTTTTCCTCTCAAACCTTGGGTTGAAAGCTGGTGACTGGGCAACCAGCTGTTGAGGCACCACTTGGAAAGTGGTCTGTGGCTGAGCGACCACTTGGTGCATCGCGGTCATGGTGACCGTGGGATGTTGCTGATGAGGCCGAGAAGGTAGTCTTGGCTTCTTTGACTTCCGTTTTGGTTGGGGTCCCGCATCCGGGGAAGACTTCCTCTTTGAAGAGATGCCCCACTTCTGGAGAAGGTTCCTATTCTCTGTGGCGGCTTTCTCGACTACTTCTTTGACTGTTTCTTTCAGGAAGAGGTCCTTACCCCAGATGCTGGAAGAAATCAGCTTCCTGGGTTCGTGTTTCACTGTCGCAGCAGCAAACACGAACTCCCTACAGGCTCTCCTAGCCTTCATGAAGGCGTACAGGTCCTTTACTAAGGTGGCCATATGCATCTTGGCCAGGACCGTGAACATGTCTGGGGTGCTGTTGTGGCCTGCACACATCTCTACGAAGTTCTGGAGGGACAGGGAGGCAGCAAGCCTCTCTTTCGTCTCTTGCTCCCTTTGCAAGAGAAAGTCCGACAGTTTAGGTAGATTCTCGCTGAACTACTGTCCCGGGATATCTGCATCGAGCTTTCCTACTGAGAAGGTTAGGTGGACTTCCTTCCATTCCTTCTCATCCGTGGGCAGGGCTAACGACAAAGGCCTACACTCCTCTAGTATAGGGCACGGTTTTCCAGCCTCAACTGCCTTGGCAACAGTCTGGAACGCCTTCAATGTAAAGGGGAAGGCTCTTGAAGCAGGAGCAAGAAAGGTAGGGTGTTTCTTGCTCAATGCAGAAACTTTTGAGTTGGTTTAACCCGCCTTCTTCATGCTGCTCGTCAAGACAGCGTGTGCCTTGTCATGGTCGAAATCCATGACCTTCGGTTCTGTCTCCTACTTTGACGCTGGCGCATGCTTCAGTCGAATGAAGCAGTCAGGGTAGGCATTAAAGATCGGCCAGAACTGAATGTCGTCTAGGGGAACGGCTCCCATCTTCTCTGTGATGTAGAGTTTACCATTGGTAATCGGGATGTACTATGCATACCTCCAGGGACTGGTCTCGGAGCAGGGTGGAAGGTCTTGAACTCTGGGTCGTTTGTAAGACCCTCAGGAGGCGGCGATCCGAGTCGCTTCACGGAGCTCTCTTGTGATCTTCGCTTCCCGTGCTTCACTCTCTTTGCGAAGATTCTCCATCAGAGTGGTAATATGGGCCAAAACTGCCTGACCCATGGCATCCAATGGAGGGGTAGGAGCCAAAGACGTAGATGGTGTCAGCTCTGGTGCCGGCAGGGGCGGAAGGGACTCCTCCACTTCCAACGAATCAATGTCTTCTTCTCCTCCGGGAGGTAGAGTAGACTCTTCCTCAGGATCGTCCCTAAGGAGATCCTTCTCTGTGTCCGTAGACACTTCAGACATCCTTTCCTCCTGGTGGATGTCAATGCCTTGTATTGCCTCACTGACGTCCGCCTCAATTGCGATCTGGACGCAGGGAGGCCCAGGTCGTGTCTGGGGCACGACAACTTCATTACCCGCTTTGGGGAACAGCAAGCTACGCATTCTGTCGTTTAAAAGGTACGGTCCCGGGGAGTTCTTCTGGAACCCTCGTACCCATTTGCGAAGTTTCTCGCGTGCTGCATCCCTCGACTCCGCTGACTTGGGGTCGCCAAAACCCTCGGCCACCATGGCCGAGCAGACGTTGCAGTTCTTGGGGTCCCAATATTGCAAGGTTTCAGTGGTAATGGCGCAATCGGCATGAGTCCTGCACATAGTGTGACCATGAAAGTTCCTACTCTTGTGGTTACAGTACATCACCTCACACTTCATTTTGGGCTCCTCCTGTAAAGAAAGGAAATTTAAATGAGTATGCGGTTATCTATCACACTTGATAAATAACTTACATGCAATAAATGTTTTGGTAACTTAACCATTATAGCCTAGGATAGTAAGCTAGAAAGGAAATAGGAAAGACACATACTTGTGTCTCCTGTCCAGCCAATTACTGTGACCTCCCCCAATATTAATGTTAGAATTTCCTTATTAAGGGAAAATCAAAGGAGAAGGGTTCTAACCTCTAGTGTTAGAATTAGTGTATACTAGCACTAACCCTTTCATAAAAGTATTAATATTGTGGGGTAAATTATGAACTGATGACTTTCATCTGTGTATTGAAGGAATACTTCACTTCAGTATAAAATTGGTCTCAACAATAGACTGTGAAAGGATACACAGGGTATGTTGGAATATAAACTACTGTATAATATATACTATAGTTTTTTGCCTGCAGTTTATACTATACTGCAGAAATACTGG
Organism: Palaemon carinicauda; assembly: GCF_036898095.1. NCBI lineage: Eukaryota > Metazoa > Arthropoda > Malacostraca > Decapoda > Palaemonidae > Palaemon > Palaemon carinicauda. The sequence goes on from NC_090738.1 coordinate 56,136,986, forward strand.
CTACTGTATAAGCATATACTGTAGTTCAGCCGGCATGTTGCCGGCTAGGCTAGTACCTGGCGGCACAGGTCCAGCCAGCAGCATAGTACCTGACGACAATAGCCGACAGAGAGAGAGAAAGCATGGAGTGAAGGGCTACCTTATTAATGTAGTTTTTAATACAATAAATAAGGGTGTAGGTATATTATTCCTACTGCCTTCCTCCAGAATGAGGGTTCAAATGGAAGGGGGTAATGAATCATTCTAGCTTCCATCAAGCCACAAGATCTGTTGCCGGTCACTGCCGGTTTCAGGGATGTGGATGGCAGTCCAAGGGAGGACTGAAGAACACCCAAAGATAAAAGGGTCTCCCACTGGCAGCCGTCACAGCCGGCACAACCTTTCCCACAGCCTTGCGTCTGTAAGGGAAAGTCGGAGCGGCATACAAGCGGCCTATGTAGGAGTCCGGCCGACGCCACGATCTACCCGGCAAGCGGGGAGATTGTAGGACAACGGCTACAGACATGCGATGGCTAGGCTATCGCTAAAGGACATAGAGGGGCAGGGAAAGGGTCTTGCATGTTGTATTTGGAGAAGGCGGCAGGATTGCCACCATTTCAAAACACAGATGAAACCTTGTTTCAATATCGCCGCCATCCTAGGTGGCAGAAGAATGTCGATTCTTCAGCCTAGGGTCTGCCGAAACAAGACTTGTCTTCTAGAACGCAGGGGAGAAGGTGGCAGCATTATACTACCACTTCAGGTGCAGACTAGGGAAGCTAAGCTTCCTATGCCTACAACTGTAAGCCGGCAGGGGAGTGACTACTCACCCGGCAGCCAAGCTGTCAGCATAAAGACTGAATACTCTGAGTTACTGTCGTAGAACCAAGCCGGGATACTCACCGGCAAGGGGGGAAGACAGAAAACACTAGCCTAGTCAAGCCGGAGTGAACTATTCTATGGCAAGACCAAGATAGGGTTGACGCCCATGGCGGCACTCAGAGGGAAGGAGGGTTTACCCATAAATCTCCGAAGGAGACCAGTATCGAATTATATAATTAATTCTAGGAGATATATAAAACGATACACAAGGGTAAACGGGGATAATGTATGAAAGTATACTAAAGCTCATAGGCTAGGTTAGCCTAGCGTAGGTCTAGATCTCGGCTACCTATATCACCAAGACTCTAAGGTATACGATTGACACATTTAGGAGGAGGAAAATTGTTTGAATGATCATATCTTCACTAGTATAATTTTGCCTATATAGCTATAATTCATTAAAGCTAAATACCGGGAATGTCATTCTGTTGACTAAATAAAGCATGCATGACGAATGACAGCGACCAAAATGGCACCTCTGGTGACCGGCTATACTCCAATAAACACATTAAATTTATGCTAAAATCATTGTAAGACAGGAGCTAAGAACTATACACAGTAAAGATTAAATACTCAACTTTCCAGAGGCAGAAAATGCTGGAGAATGCATAATAAATCCTCAAAAATAACGATCTAGAACACTAGATAAGCAGGGAGAAACACTGTGTGAAAGCGCTACTAAAATAGGAATGAGCGCCATCTTGGAGCCCTGTAATAGTAGGGGAGGAAGGGTAACCTTGATAACGGCTCTCCTTCAAATTCGCCATTCTTCACCCTGGAAGCAAAAACGCTATTCAGGGTGAAGATAGCCATGTGTTGTATCAAGATATACGTTCCCTGATTTTATACGATATCCTTAAGAGAAATTTTAAGGATACTCGCGCCAGGAGTTAGAATTCTAGAGACCTATGGTCAATTCTTTGGAAATATCACTGTAGCCAAATATCCCTTAGAAAGCTATCTATAGGAAGCTTCCATCAGGACGACATGGCTTGAGCCCAAAAATAAGGTTATTAGGCTACGGTTTTGAGATGTGTATATTTAGCTTGTCAGAAACATCGTTCGAGGGCTCAATTGTAATACATAAGGCAGTTGCTACTAAATAACGTATTCCAGTTTGTCACATTATATTATGATAGACCTATATGCCATAAATTGATAATAGGCCCTGTGCTATCGGTAAATATGCCGATAAGCATTATTCAACAGCTAAACAAAGATAAAGTGAGGTATTATGAATCCCCTTTTAAGCGCTAGTTGTCATAATTTACCACACGACCACGCGAGTAGCACAGGAAAAATGAATCGGCAGCAAGTTTTACTGCTAAACTAATGTAGGTGCATCGAGAAGGCAACAAATAGGGGCATTATTATTGGAATGTCTACGCGTGGAACCAGTCCAAGTAATATTTCTCGAAAGCTTGGTATCTCTCGTAATACCGTTTATCGTTGGGTGAACCGATAGGAGGAGGAGGGTTATCTTGGTGATAGACCCATACTAGGTGCCCCATGAGCCACCACAGGCGAGGAGGACAGACTCATTCTTCAAGAATGCGGAGGAAGTTAGGGAGCAGTTATATCTACACGTCTCTGCGTCGACTGTGAGGCTAAGTGTGAGCAGTGTGAGGAGACACCTTCATGATCAAGGTATTCACCATCGCACTCCTGCTAAGAAGAAAACGTTGACTGAGAGACAAACCGCTGAGACTCAATTTTGCTCAATAATGTGATGATGAGGTGTTGGATTTCTGGGGACGGGTCTTCTTTCCTGATGAGCAAATCTTCTCGTCAACAAGTCATGGAAAGGTCCATTGTTGGAGAAGGAACAATACAAGGTAAGTCATTGGGACCTGTAACAGCTGAGTTTTTAAGAGTAGTTTGGGTGATTGTGATGTTTGGGATAGATGTATGTTTGCAAGGGATTATGATTCATAAAGGGTAATTGGTTATTAATTTTAGTCAACACTAATTAAAAGGCAGTTTTGTTCAACAAAACTAATATTGCTACCATCCCATCTGGATGTCTGCTGGACTATGAAATATTAGTTTTAATTGCATGTAGCATATCTGAAACGCATAAGTAGTTTTGGCAATTTGCTGAACAGTTTTACTTATATAAGGAACCTAAAATATATTTGCATTTATAATATCGATAGTAAAGATAATCAATAGAAAATGTATTTGTTACTAATATTTTTTTGTCTTCCTGGCTCAAGTTTAAGTCTAGGCTAGGTATTTATGATAATGACCTATAATTTTTATCATAACTTTGTTTTATGTTCAATTTCCACAAAAGATACGAGGAGAAGAATAATCTACACGGAGGCTAGGAATGGGCACGTTACGGCCAGCTGTTGGGGATGGATTCACCTCTACGGTATGGGAGAGTTAGCCATGATAGACTGAAGGTTCACTGCTGACAAATATTTAGAAATGCTATAGGAGATGATGGTTCCAGCACTATGTTCGTATGCCCTTCCCGGTTCCGTATCCAGGACGCATAGTTTTTTTATACAGGACAGCTGTTCCATTCCCACGGCCAATATTGTTAAGAGGTGGTTTGACGAGCAGAGAGACACAGAGCTACTGCCGTGACCCAGTAAAGCCTGTGATCTCAACCTAATAGAAAATATGTGGGCTTGCGTTGTGAATGAATGGGATTCTGAAGAAGAAAGGACCTCAAATCAGCTTATGCAACATGTTGGAACAGAGAGGGAAGTGCTTCGAAGGAGGCCACAAATTTCATATAACCATGTAGCATCTATGCCTAAAGGCTACGAAGTGTAATGGATAATAATGGGGGTTGGACTAAATACTGACTTGTATGGCTGTTTTCATTTTGATTTATATTAGCTTGAATTTGTCTTTTGCCATATTGATGGCATTTACAAGAATATTCCTTGTTTTTTTTTTTCTCTCTGCTTTTATTTCATATATTTCTTTTGCATTTCTTAGCGCTTTCGCATACTTAGTCTTGTTTCTATATGTATTATATTCCATATACAATTTTTATTGTATTTATAACCTTTTTGGGTTAATTAAAATATTAAATTGATTGGAAAATTTTAAATTGATTTGATTATTATATCTTATTTTTAACTTTATACTCTTTTAATTTGGTGATTCAGTTATTCTCTACTTTATTTTTCTATTCACTGTTATTCTCTCTTTTTGTTTATTCACTGTTATTCTCATAAAATAGTTTATTCATTTGTTATTCTTTGTATTTATCTACCTTTTCTAAGTTAATTTATCTATTCGTATAAATCGGCTAATAATTGTTGATACTACATTGCCAATAACAAATCAATAATAATTCATTGATTTAGTTTTATGCTATCATTTGACCATCAATATTATATAGCATAGATTTTATGAGAAACACTAGGAATAACTAAAATGACTGCATTGAAATAAAAGAAAAAAAGGAGGTTAGGAATAACAGCTGTGAACAGTATATCGTCATTCGTGTATTTGAGTGAGTTATATTTTTTTTTTTCTTGAGGCTAGGCTTGAAAAAGTGCACAGTTGCCAGTCCTTGCCCTATTCCTCATTATTTAGAATTGTGATCTTTAAACTATTAGAAAATGACTGCTTTGGAGTTATTAAGAGAGTAAGTATACCATATGAATGTTTATGCTGGACCTAAGCATATAGCAGTAATGCCCTTCATGAGCTTACACCCACTGACGTTAGTCTTAAAGAAAACCATAAACTCAATCGATAAACCATAATTCATTAGGTAAGGATTTGCCATGATATCACTAAGGTCAACGTGATTTCCATCTTAAAGGGCAATCATTTCATTACAGGTGTGGTTTAAAAAAAGTAGCATAATTCGCAGTAACTTCTCTTTAGAAATGGTTGTGGAAGATGAAAGAAGAGAATCCGGACATTCCAAACGGGTAAGGCCAACAACCACAGAGCGAGAGGGGCCGAAATTGTGTAGTAATAGCACAATAAAAGAAGTTTTCATTCCTTTATAACTTGAATGTTAACTATTTTACAGTAGCTTCCGTATTCACATAATACGAGAGTAATTTAACTTTATTTTATAATTTGATGATAATGATTTTGGTTACATGTTTACATGTTTATCAATTTCAATTGCCAGGCAGCGTTGCCAACTGCTTCGATTTTGCTAAACAGCTATATCTGCTACATTGTAGAGTGACCAAACGTCTCCTTAGCTTCCCATGAGTTGTACCAGAATAAATGGAGGCAACTGTACCATAACCAAGATAACTCATTTGTTAGTAGATTATCAAACAATGCATCTATTTTTACTACAGAGATACCATTATCAAATAACTTGAGGTAGCTTGTAACTTATGCGGTAGAGGTTTACCATATATGCTTCAATGGCCATTATACACTATATTTCATATCTTTCAATTGCTCAACGAATCCAGGACTAATAATATGAACTATCAAATTCCACCATATTCCTCATATTGATATGAAATGTGATATTAGAACTTGAGGATTGATAGAAAGAATGTTGTTTTCTTTGATATTGACCCACAATAAGAAATTTAAGTAAAATGGACCAAGCATTGAACATTGGCCATCAATCTTCAAGTCAAAACATAGAACAGAAATTGTATTGTCCCGACCAAGCATTAGTCATACTCGCTTCACCCATGGATTCCTTTTGGTGTAATTCTCCGCTCATAGTTGAACTAATATTAGGATATTGCCAAGAACAAATTATAGACCATAAACGATGAGGACAATCTAAAAAAAATAAAAGGCTAGGTAACCTAATACTTCCTAATGTGAATCTTACCAATGGCTCGGTTATTTTCAGGGCATTTGAATTTATAATAAAATTCGAATGCAAAGGTTACTTTAATCTTGCTAAACTTGATGTATTCCTTATTTTTTAGGTTTTAGTGCTTGGAATTAAGTTTAAATTCCTTATTGTATTCCATTCCATTCATTCCAGAAGTAAGCATATACCCTAAAGAATAAAGAAAAAAACCCTTCAGAAGAAGAAGTGAGTAAAATTTTAGAACATGATAACAGGCAGATCTGAAAATAGAATTTACACTGGTGGATCCAAATCACAAGATGGGGCAGAATGTGAGCTAAAATGTAGTGGGGAGTCATGTGTTGCTAAAAAAAAAAAATCTTTTTTATATATTTACTGCTGAAGCAACAGCTATAGTAAATGGTTTTGAGAAATTTAAATCTGCAATTTATAATAACGTGAGAAGTGTCTTAAAAGCATTTGAAAAATCCAAATATTTTTTCCCTAGTTTCAAAAGGTTCAGGAGTGGCTCATTCTGTTCTTTTTTTTCTCTTTTTTTTTTTGGATTCCCGCTTAAACAGGAATACAAGGAAATGACCTAGCTTACAGAGAAGCTAAATGTGCTGCATGATGCAAATTTGTAATTTCACTGACATTAGCAAGGTAATTAAAACTTATTATCTGGATAGTGGGCAACCTAGCATGTGACTGCTATTACTATTTAATGTAAAAAGAATATAAGACAATCCAAGAGGCAATGGACTTCTAGCAGCTCAGCTGATTTATAACCTGAATAGAAGGTTTAAAATCATTGTGACCTACCTTAGGAATGGACAAATAGGATTAACACAAATTTATTCAAGAAAAAGCCTGTGGCCCAGAGTGTCCTCCTTGAGATAGCTCTCTGTCTGATGTTTCAGATATGACTATTTACAGTAGGATGAAATACCATTTACATTATAAGAACTTCTCATAACTATTAGTGTTTTGAGGGGGATCGAAATATAATATATTTAATAAAGCTTTTTCTTATACATTTATTCGTTATATTTATTTTATTCTAGAGGAAAATCTTAGATTTTTCTTAGACCTTCAGTAAATTGTAAATAAATGACACTGCATATCTAAGATAAATTCCACACTTAGCCTTATTACCTAACCACATGATCAGTTGACATCCCACAGTGGATCAAACCTATATTCCTTGTGCCAGAAACCTTCTCAGAGAAAAACTTGCAAATAGAAAAAACTGACCCTAACTTCCTAGGATATGATATTAATAATTTATGAAGATCACTTGAAACTTTTTTCCTAATGTTAAAAATCAGAAATTGCTTTTGGATGTCCTTAGTCTAAAAGGATGAATAATAGGTAGCTTGGGTATCTAGCATTACCTTTGTATTTGCTGGAAGCTGACAGTATTAACTAAGTATGAACAGTTATAGAAAAATTATTTGTGTTTAATTTATGAAAAAGGATTTTTCATGTACCCTGACTATAATAGCACGGTATATTCTCAGAATGTTTTTAACAGTACAGTATTGTATTTAGCTAGATTAACTGACTGTGTCTCTGTATTAACTACAGAGAAGAAAGCGTTAATGAAGTCTTTGGGACTTTTCTTAGAACATAAGGGTAAAAAGTTTGAAATATACTGTAACTCAAACAGTGCATCAGGTTAGCTTCAAAAAACCTCAAAAGTGGTTCTTTCACATCTCCTCCCGGTAAAAAAAAGAAAAAAAAATAGTCTGATGGGTTCCCTCTCATATAGGAACTCATGGAAATGAAGTAGCAGAGAGGCTAGTGGGAGAAGCTCTACTAAATAAAGTCTGTTGTATAGAAAGGATTCTCCAAAGGATTCTTCACTTTAATGTGAAGAGACGTGTTAAATTGGTAAGAGAAAGTGTTGTCTCCCCTCCTTGCCAACATTAAAATGAAATATAAATGTATCCGGAAAAATATTAACCCATAGATTGGATATGTTTTAGTAATCAAAAGGGTGGAGTATTTTAACCCGACTGAGAGTCTTATCTTCCTTACACATAATTATATTGTTGATGGTAGTTGTTCAGCGGAGTGAACTAATTGTGACGAATTTTCTGTCGGTAGAGCACATTTTGGTAAACTGCCAAAAAAAAATTGTAAACCAGCTCTAGAAATATTATCTTGATGTTAAATCCTTCGCTGATATTTAAGATGTTCATTTGGATGGTCTTGTTGAGTATCATTATGAAATCGGTCTTTTCAATAAGACTTGACTTATTCTTATTTTCAATTAATGTTTTCAAATGTATGAATGGTATGCAGTTATGAATGAATTACTTTTTTAAAATATTTTTTTTTATTATATTTTTAGATTTTTGCAATTTGAATATATATGATAGCGCTGAATGACCTCACTGGTCCCAGCGCCTGGCCCCTGTCCTGAAAGCTTTAATCTATTGCAATCTATTCCTTAACGATCAAGAGTGGCTCTATTTCATTGGATTTTCTTTTTTGCACAATACTGTACTGCTAATCTATGCTGGGTTCCCTTCATTGGAGAATTTGTAGCAAAGCTAAAGAAGGCACGTTAAATTATTTATCTAAATTTAAACGCTCCCTCCTCAATAATAGGAAAATCAAAACCATGCTATATGATTTAAGAAATGGTCAAGAGAGGAGCCATTTCTCTCCCATTCAATATTAATGGATATGACGACATTATGTATAAGATCATTCCTGATCTACGAATTTGAATAGCAACCGAACAGTTGAAGTTGCACCGACTTTAAAATATGTCATTGGCTACATACTTCTTCTCAACTTCTTGACTTTTACTTCATATTGTAATTGCAGGATTTACCCCATTTCCGCATGGGCTTTGAATGGCCTGTCATGTCCCTGTACCGGACTTTATGGCCCAAATTCATATCTGTAATCCATACCCACGCCAATAAAGCATATTTCAAATGCCAGTGTTGCGCCATTGTTTGGTCACTGTGACAGGTTGACAAAATTTAGGACGTTGCTCAAGATCTATAACCAGCTTAGAAGGTATGGTCTGAAATCTCTTGTTGAGAGTTTGAGCGGTTATCATTATTATTATTATTATTATTAGTAGTAGTAGTAGTAGTAGTAGTAGTAGTAGTAGTAGTAGTAGTATCATTATTATTATTATTATTATTATTATTATTATTAAGCCCATTTTTGCCTTTGATATTTCTAAGTGAATACTCTATGTAGATGGAATGAATAATGTCTTTGCATATACTCTGCTTCGTATTCTTTATGTATGAGGATGCTGTTTGGCCTACCTAGCTCCAACGATGTGCCATATAGCCCAGATTTCAGATATTCATTCTTTCATAGGTGCTTATTCCTTCACATTAACACTTGTTGAAGAACACGATATGCAAATCCTCTTAATTTGAATTCAATAAGTTAGTGGATTGCGCCATGTTATACAAGTCAATGTCAAAACTTACCTGAAAAATCATAAGGCTACAGTTAATTACCTCTTTATACCCTTTTCTCTTGTGACGCTCTCTCTCTCTCTCTCTCTCTCTCTCTCTCTCTCTCTCTCTCTCTCTCTCTCTCTCTCTCTCTCTCTCTCTCTCTCATTCGCAAATATATCACGAAAAAACATCAGTTAACGGCATCTGTGCTTTTAGAAAATAAAACCAAAAAAAACAGAGAGAGAGAGAGAGAGAGAGAGAGAGAGAGAGAGAGAGAGAGAGAGAGAGAGAGAGAGAGAGAGAGAATCTTAGTTGAATGAGGTGCAGTGCCACCTCATTGCTGGTTTTTGTGTGAAGCTCTGTTGTTAAGCGAGTCACTCGTCTTTATAGGATGAAATGAGCTGCAACAAATTATGATGCATAGCATTCAAAGGAGAGAGGGGAACATATAAGAATTAATGAAAGGTCGGTAGTTGATAACTTCCTGGGATTAATAAAAATCGAAGACTTCCTGCTCTATTGTCAGCATGTCGATCAGAAGAATTGAAATCCTTTTAAAATTACGTAATTCAAAACCTGCTTTTTCCAAGAGATGGAAAAAGTGGTTAGAAGTTTCACTTAAGTATTAAATGAATATATTTAGGACTAATTTCCCAGTAATAGAATTACAAGTTTTGAGAAAGTCAAAGTTCTTTGACTTGTACAGAATTCTGTAACTTCCTTGGAATTAATTAAATAATCCCCAAATATAGCTCAGACATTATTTATACTAGTGAATGCATAGGGTATATAATTAATTGCCTAGATCCTTCATGTTTTTGAAGGTACACAACGAAGGTAATTGATACAGATATCCTGAAAACTATAAACTATATTTTTTTTTCACAACTAATGTAAAAAGAAAGCTTAATGAATGCGCAAACACGCTTTCCACGAATTCTCTTAAATTACACATGATAAACTAAATATAGAAAAAAAACTTCTGTATTTTATGAAATGATAAAAAACGTTCACAACGTGTGAAGTCTTCCTCATGTATTTCTATCAAGAAATTCTCCATAGGTTTCAGGGGATTCACATATCAATTCAAAATAAAAAGAAAAGCACATAAAATTTTGATTGTCGTGGAAAAGCAATGAAACACCGTTGATTCATTAAAAATATTCCATATATTAATATTGTGTCGCTGTACCCAGATGTCTGTAAATGATTAATATGAATATGTATACTTTTGAGTAAATAGTATTTTCTTCAACATCGAGAAATTAATAACTAATCCATGCATTAAAAAATCAAGTTACTTAATAAAAGTGGAGACATTTTCATCGTAATATTGGTTTGTTGAGTTGCCCGTCACATGCACACACGCATATATATATATATATATATATATATATATATATATATATATATATATATATATAAAGAGAGAGAGGTACCAAAATCAACTGGGAAGCATTTTAAAACCTTTAAATCTATTTTGTATGTTCTAAAAAGAAAAGAAAACTTCATCACTTATTCCATTGAAGTCCTTTTGATCTTCACCCTCTTAATGAGAGCATATCGTGAGGAAGTCTTTCAAATTTAGGATGGAATATTTCCTCTAGTTCTGTATAAAATGTCTCTATGTACTCTTTCTTTAGTTTCAGTATTATATAAGATTTTTTGAGCTTTGTTGTTCAACTTCATGGATTTCATAATCTAGTTCAATTTACATTTGTCAAAATTCATTCCTTGATTAATGATATCAAGGTTGCGGAGAAATTTGTATTTGAAGCAATTTTATGACAGTTGTTGACTTCAGCTGCCCTGAGGATTGTTGAAAGCTTTTTAGCTGAACTGTCATGTAGGGGAGCTAAAATATTGGTTTTAACTCCTAAATTCAGACCAGAAACGCATCATTTATAGGCAAGTAGGAGGATGTAATTTATCACATGGTGTCAGTCCTAACAAGTAGGTTTAGCTTACACTTAAGTCTCTGTTTGCTTTGGTGCTCTTCAATATATGTAAAGTATGCAGTGGTTCGTCTAGAAGTTTATTCTCACTGTGCCAATAGAGAGGAATAGGAATTTCCTGAATAACCTATAGCCCTTTTGTAATGTTCTTAAGCAGTTATTACGTTTTTATACTTTTTTAAAAATCTTTTTATGGCTCATTCTAAAAATGGAACGCCTCCCCTTGATCTGCTGATTCTAACGAGGCACATTTTACAATTCCTGCATTTTCATCAGGTGACTCATGTTTAGGTATGAACTATTATCTTGAATTGTGGTTGCTTGTAACGTCCATGCCTGGGGATCGCCAGACTGGGATTCGAGTTCCTCTTAAACTTGTTAGTTCCTTTGGTCGCTGCAACCTCGCCATCCTTTGACCTAAAGATTGGGTGTTTGTTGGAGCCTATAGGTCTATCTGCTGAGTCATCAGCAGCCATTGCCTGGCCTTCCTTGGTCCAAGCTTGGGTCGAGAGGGAGCTTGGGCGTTGATCATATGCATATATGGTTAGTCTCTAGGGCAATGTCGCTATTCCTTGCCTCTGCTATTCATGAGTAGCCTTTAAGCCTTTAAATTGAAAAAAAAAAAAAAAAAAAATCCTTATGTGGCAAAACTATTGGTTGAGAAGTTGAACATGTCTGTACATTGCATTGACTATTCAAGTGTGGTCAATAATATGAAAACTTATGGTTTAGTAAAAAGAATAAAACTGAATTACTGTCAGTCTTAATTACTTTGAAACTTACATACATAACTTCTGCTTACAGTTACGCAGCAAATATAGCATTTACTATTTTTTTTTTTAAACCAAATTTCGAATGCAATCATAACTTGTTTACCATTATGTCTTGGGTTAGGAATTGATTTTATCGCTAATTCTTTTTATTTTTTATTTGACTGACTCAGTTACTACTAGAAATGCTCCAACTTTCACCTGGCACATTGTTTCATGTAAACAAGAATGTTCTAACCTTATAAGAGCTTCTGTGAGGTGTTTGAAGAGAAGTGGCAATAATCCGGATCAAAACACTAAAGCAGAAATATACCAGTCAACGCAGGTAATGATATCCAGGTAGCTTTACTTACAAACGTCGTATCATCCTCAGACGGATATATTAATGTATCAAAGTTGCACTCCCAAAATTACGTCCCTCCCAACACTTCCATAAAAAGTATTTACTAGCTCCTCCCAAGAAAAATAGTAAAAAGTAATGATTATATATATATATATATATATATATATATATATATATATATATATATATATATATATATATATGTGTGTGTGTGTGTGTGTGCGTGTGTATATATATGTATATATATAAACTAATATATATATATATATATATATATATATATATATATATATATATACTAATATATATATATATATATATATATATATATATATATAATATAATATAATATGTATATATATATATATATATATATATATATATATATGAGTATATATATACATATATATATGTGTGTGTGTGTTTGTTGTGTATTTGTAGTGGATACTCTACACATGAATAATACCACAGTATGAAATGTGGCAACTCGATTTGTAATAAGATTATACGTTCGCTGAGGTTGGACAAAGGCTCCGCCCATTTACTTAGATGTAGTAATAAGAACAACACTATTTGTTTTGTCGTGGTAACACCAGAGATCTCTTTCAAACGAGTTCCCCTGAGTGTCGGCAGACTTTTGAATGTAAGTGTACATAATATGGGTTTTGAAATATGCTAAAGTTTACTACAACTTTGCCTTTTGAAAAGATTTAGAGCTTCCAATAGAGACGAAAGGTAAAACATTTTTAAGATACCGGGATTCTAAGAGTTTATTATACTTTTTAAAAACTTTTTACTGCCGGTTCCCATTAATTCAATTCATTTCTATGATGACAAGTCAGAGACCTGTCATTGTGTCAAATGCAGTCACTTATCTGGTATAGACTTAAGTTTGTGTTAATCTAGCATCTATCATTATCATGAATGGTCATTAAATTAATATTTGAATAGAAGTGACTACTTTCCAATTCACTTAAACCCAGTTTTAAACACCCCGAAGTGAATCGTCCATCAGACAGAAGGTTGAATAGGTGGATTGAAGAACATTCAATTAATTAGCAACCTTGAACAGAGAATTTTATTCTTTTAATTCTCTTACTAATGTGTATAATATTTACTTTACGGAGTTAGTGTTGAAAGTATAATCGATGCTAATACAAAACCTAATGGGAAACCTTACAGATCTGGAGTTGCAAGCTGGAAAATATGTGTTGTTCTTAGAAAGATAACCCGAAAATGCTACGGAAGATAGAAAAATAATGGCTTTTGTCAAAGTTGAATAATATATAAATGTCCGCTTGCTAAGGAGCGGAAGTATTCTAAGAAATTAAGAGTATCCATCAAGGGTGGTTTAGAAGATAATTCGAAAGCCTGTTGGCAATTTCGTTCTTACTCCTTTAACCATCATTCATCCTTCTGAAGTTGCAGTGAAACTAGGTGCACATTTATTTTAGTTCTGATGGTAGGGATACAGTCTTCAACGGAGACCACTACTACTGTGTCAGGCACAATTTTATATGAGGTATTGAAGCTGCCATAAAATGTTAAGTTTTTTCTCTTGATAATCATAAACAGATATAGGTTACTGGTATACTACTCAAATGCTGGAAAACTGCTATTATCATTCCGGTTAAGAAGCCTCATAAGGAATGCACTAGCTACGCAATAGTATATGTAGGCTAATGGAAAAGATGATCAATGCCAGACTTGTTTGTATCTGGAATCAAACAGGCTGATTTCTGCTTCCAGTTCCATATTTGATAGAGCAGATCTCCTCTATCCATCCAAACTCAAGTAGGCTTCTCCATGATACATTTAACCATAGGCATTTTCCTTGTTCTTGTGAAAGCCTCTACCTGACTGACATGTCCTTCTCCTAGAAGAGTTGCTTACCATAGCTAAAGAGTTTCTCCTACCCCTATCAAGAAGAAAGTTGCCAATGAACAATTAAAATACTGTAGTTAACCCTTGAGTGAAGAACAATTATTTGGTAATTTCAGTGTTGTTAGATGCATGAAGACAGAGAAGAATGTGTCAAGAATAGGCTAGACTATTCCGTGTATGTGTAGGCAAAGGAAAATAAAATGAACTGTAATCGGAGAGATGGATCCGATGTAGTACTGTCTGGACAGTCAAAGGATACAATAACTCTCTAGCAGTAGTATCCCAATGGGTGGCTGGTGCCTTGGCCAACTTACTACCTATTAGAGCCATTGTGCTTATAGCACCCTGCTTTTCGAACTAGGGTTGTATGTAAGATAATAATAATAATAATAATAATAATAATAATAATAATAATAACAATTTATTTTTCTCTATCCGACAGATTTATAAGAGGTATGTCATTTTAACTTTAGGGAAGTCATCAACACTAATGTTGAAATCCTAGGGATACAGCTTACCAGTAACCAAGTAGAGCGAGAGCTAGCAGCCATTTATTTACCGGAGATGACCAAAATTCTAGTGGGTATTTTTGGAAAGGGTCTACCATGGAACATCCAAAAAAGGGTATCATTAAGTTAGGTAGTGGTAGGTGTGGATTTTATTAACCCCTTTTGTCCGAAACCGGACTTTTTATTTTTCGGCAAAGTAGGGGGGTTAGGGAAAGTAAATTGGCTGCAGCTCCTCTCACACTGGACCTAGAATAAAGAACTATATACCAAAATGATGCTATTGATCAGTAGATTTATTTGATACCAAACTAACTTTATCAATTAATTATTAGAGGTCACCAGGGGTCAAAAGGTCAAGGTCAGCCCTTTGAAATGCCGGATTTGGGTTTTAGTTGTATTTTGGCTAAAAGACATCGAAATTTGCTAAAGGTTTACTAAATATGCATAAAATATAAAAAAAAGAGTTACAAATAAAGTTTTTGAAGAAGGTGGGATCTATTCCAGCTATATTACTAATATGGCCTTCTCTAAAAATCTATTTCCTTTTCTTCATCCGAGGAATAGCTGCTCTCAGTGTCACTTTCATCTTCATCATCATCATCATCCTGTACATCAGATTCTTTAATGGTTAATTTATCAGGGGTATTTGAGCCAGTGAACCAGACAATCATCAATCGGCCATTTTGGACTTTCCAGCCATGTCCTTCAGGACCAAATGAGACTGGATCGTCTTCCCTTGCATTCTTCCATGTATGTACAACAAAGTTAGATCTTAGCAACTTCTGTTGCAACACTCTTTGGCAAGGAGGAAGACAACAGGGGTCTGTAGTTTTGATTTTATCCAACGGATCAGTTTCCTTCTTTGGGGCATACAACTTGCGGAAAAGTTGAAGCCTGGCTTCATCAACACTTGTCAGGTTACGAACTCCATAGATATTGCACAAATATTCTTCAACTACAGTACCTATATCTGGATTGATGACATCTGAGTCTCCAAGGTGACTAATTACTGATGTGAACCTAGGGTTGTTTTTCATTATTTCAAATGGTTTCCACTTTGCTCTACTCATAAAAGAGGCTGTGTAATCACAGCCTGTTAGAGCATGGAAGCTTGGTAGAGCATCACATACAGGTCCAGTCAGTTTGGTTGCAAGATATGACATATCTATGAAACGCCTGGAATTTCTAGAACTCATGCCAGCATCCATCCAAATCTGTGCATTAAGAAACCTAGCATGGTAGGGAATGAGGATGAAGACAATCACTGGGGCCACATCATGGTTAACAGCAACAAAGTTTGCATGGTACAGTAACCGTGTATCTGCTTCTTCATGCCTGTACTGAAGCTCATGAACCAGGATCTTGTTGACAGTTCCACGTGCTGAAGTGTGAAGGTAGCATTCATGTTCCACTGCAAAGAAGACCTGATATCCCTGAAGAGTTGATGCATGTCTATGTGATGACCATTCATCCTTCAAGGCGGCCAAAAACTGTTTTGAATTATGATGTGCTCCAAGCCGTGTTGAGATCTGGTGGTCTTTTCTGTGACGAGCCAGTGATTATGTAGGTAGTGGGTGTCCTACCACACAAGTCATGGTCAATGTCCTTGATACTTGGTCCATTAGGATATGTGTCAGACTATGTGTACAATTTCACCAATGCTACAAGCTTGTTTCAAAATGGACATTGCCATCTCCCAATAGGTGGATGGCATGTCAAGCGTACGGAAGAAGAACATAGCATCAATAATATAGACATCAGTCCTGTCTGGTATGGCATCCAAGGTTTCCATTGCTTCTAATTTTTCCATTAATGTGCTCTTTGATGTCTTGTATATATCACCGGTTATATGACACAATGAGAAAAGAACTGAAGTGAGAGGATAGGACAGGATAATACTGAGATCAAGTTCTTGTGTTACTGACAAATACAGCAGCCTTCCAAATATATCTCTGGTGAATTTTTCTTCCTTGATCTGTTTGTCCTTTGTGGTGAATTCAACTTTTACTGCATCCTGTGTGAAATTCATCACGTTTCTTCACTTAACAGCCCGTTCAAAACGCCCACCATCTACCTTACATTCATTAACAAAAACTTGATGCCAGGTACATCCAGTTTCTTTTGACTGCAGAAGACTGTCTTTCACACCATCCGAGGCAACTTTGCCAGTGTTTCGGCAATACAGAGCAGAGTATCATCATCAACAGTGAATGGATTGAGTATGTTCTCTTAAGGTCTGCATTGTCTTTGGCTATCCTCAATGGCTTTAGTTCCTGTATTGCTTTATCCACCAGTGTGATTCCAGCCATTTCCAGGAGACATCTCACAATTTCTCCCCTAAAAGATCTTGTTACTGTCCACCTCTTATGGGCTGCAACATTCTGTGTAAATGCAGCAATACCATTTTGCATGGATGCAGCATCCCTATTCACAGTTTGCTCTAAGGTAATATCAACTGCACTTATGGAAAAGGTATTCATAGTTTTCTGCACAGAGAGTGCACCTCCTTCAAAATTTGGCTTGATTCCGGGATGTATCACTTCCGTATTGAGCAGATTGAGGTGATACAATGACATCCAACGGGCATAGTCTGACTTGTAAGTTGCAAAGAATATAGGAATCATTGAGCCTAAAGCATAGATGTAGAATTCTAGGTCATTTGGCCTGCTGGCTCTGTCAAAAAGCATGAATATATGAACAAGATCTATGTAGAGAAACCAGAACATAACAGTAGAGCCATGATGACCCTGACAAGTCTGATCACAGAATTCACCAAATCTCTCCAACAAATTACAAATTGTAGTGGACTCCAATAATGTCAAAAGTGATTGGGGTGATGGGTCTGCAGAGAATGAATTCAACAACGCCATTCATTCATCTGGTATTCCACCTTCTACAATAAATTGCTTAAAATGCAGAATCTGCAAGGCAAGTGTAAACAGGGTATGGATACCCTTGCATCTGATTTCACCAATGAACCCTCGTACTGAGCCATGAGCCAACACGTCAGCCGAGCAAAGAACCTCGGTACAACCAGACGAGTCAACAATATAACCTAATGCGCTGGAACAAGCCATGGAAATATGAAATGCACCTAAACAAACAAAGACATTGTCAAAGAGATGGGATTCTTGTGCTTGGATCTGGAGTGCAAGTTTTGCAATAGCAAGGTCATATGTCACTATTGCATATGCCTCACCACACTCACACGCAACCTTTTGAGACCTGACCAAAGTTTCTTAAACTACATCCAATCTTATTGGTGGCAATGCAATATTTTCCATAAACCCAATCTGCTGCAAAGGGAGTCTGTCCTCTGTGACCAAGGAATTCCAGTCACGCCACATAGGGGTGGTGGACATCAGGCAGCAGCAAATTGACCAGATGATATCCATTTTCTTTTCTATCTCCAGACTGGATGGTGGATCTTGTGAATATTTTTCGAATTCGAACTTCGACAGTGATGGCTTTCTTTTATATGACATGATTTGTCTCTGAGGGTCATCAAATACTCGTCGTTTTTTCACAGGTACTTGGTTAGTAGTTGCATCAGTATTCGTGGTCCCTTCAGTCTGAGCACCTTGCACCACCCCTGCAGCAGGCCTATTCTGGCCAACGGCGTCATGAAGTGTCTTTGCTAGATAGGGTTTCTGTCAGCTCATCATAATTATCCCAAGCAAGACCTGTGGAGAGACCAACTTGAGGTAAGAGCATATCAGGTAAAAGCTGCCCTTCTGCTGTGATTTTTTACGCTATTTTCATCTCAATTGATTCAGCTGTGTGATAACTAACCGCATGACCCAAGTGATTAAGAATTTCCACAACTCTGTGACTACCTGTGAGGCTTTTCATTCTGATTCCCAGACAAAGATGCTTGGATAGTTTTACTCTTCCCCGGCTGGTACAGAAAATAACATCCTGGGATAGTGAGACTACCCTTCGTTTTATTCTACAAGCCACAGAGAAGTGTGGTAAAAAACAAATGAAGAAGGTCTGGAATTTCTACTTGCCCTTTCTTAAAATCACCAAGTGCCAAGGACACAGGCAATTCAGGTGCACTCTTACAAATTTCAAGGATGTTAGAACGCTATGTAGAGGCTGCTTCAGTCACATTATGCTCTTCTGAGCTGCTATATTTTGAAGCGGTTGAAAGGCCCAGTTTTTTATTTGCCTTGCTAGAATACACTACCAAACCTTCTTCCCAACTTAAGCAATCTATTTTGACCCTATCAACAAAATTTTTCAGAATTATATCCCCTAAAGTTGAGACTTTGTGAGGTACAATCTCAACTTCAAATATTTGCTCTAGAAATCTAAGGTAATGCCGATGTAATGAAACAAGGTATTCAGGCCGATAATTGTCAATGACTGGGGATTCAATGTATTAGAATATACTTGTTAAAGCAATACTGTTTGCATTGTCACTATCAGAAGACAATGTTCTCTTTAATGTGTCCCTCTTTTGATTCAGGTGTGCTCGTTTACTGTCATTATGATATTTCACTTCTTTGCTATGAAACTCAATGTCACCTATCATCACAAGCATTTCACTGGCATTTAGAGCACGAGCAGCTTCTTTGATATTCTTTTTCAACAGAATAACATGCACATGTGGTGAGTGTTTGTTATTAAAGAATAAATGTTTTTATGATGTTTTAAAGACAAAACAGGTGCACACACAAAGTCAATAAAACAGATCTCAGTAACATAGGTGAACCATCAATCAACTAAATTTGAAACGGTTTGACGAGTGAATTTCACAGGAACCGTTTGATAATGACTTTTGTCATATCAGTCATATTGCTGGAATAAATCCAACCTTCTTCAAAAAACTTTATTTACGCCTCTTCTTTATATTCTATTCATATTTAGCAAATTTAGGGCAAATTTTGATGTCTTATTTAGCCAAAATACAGCTAAAACCCAAAACCGGCATTTCGAAGGTCTGACCTTGACCTTTTGACACCTGGTGACCCCTAATAATCATTTAATTAATGTTGTTTGATATTAAATAAATCTAAAGATCAATAGCATCATTTTGTTATATAGTTCTTTATTCTAGGCCCAGTGTGAGAGGAGCTGCAGCCAATTTACTTTCCCCTACCCCTATATTTTGCCGAAAAATTAAAAGTCCGTTTTCGGACCAAAGGGGTTAATAAAATCCACACCCACCCCTGCCCAACCTAAAGATACCCATTTTTGGATGTCCTATGGTAGACCCTTTCCAAAAATGCCCACTAGAATTTTGGTCATCTCCGGTAAATAAATGGCTGCTAGCTCTTGGACTATATGTTGTTATTCAATTATCTGGCAGTGCAAATTATTGAATGACCTATTCTTAGACTTTTTAATAAAAATAAAAAAAACTCAAAATTAATGCCTTTATTATAGATTTAATTTGATTTTTTTACAGTGATTTACATTTATATCGGCATATACTACGCAATGATGTTTTCTGCATTGTGTCTAATTCATATAATTTATAAGCTAACATACTGTATGTTTTTTTAAAAATTCTAATCACACGTGTTGCATTGTTTATTTGCATCACTTCATTATTTCTTCCTTTATTTAGTATCTCAATTGTTTTTTTTTTTTTTTTTTTTTTTTTGTCTCATTGTTCAAATTGTAACTGTATTATACCTAATTCCTTAGTGCTTTTATTGTTCTTCACATATAATTCATTTACGTTCTTCAAAATTTCTATAGATTACTTGGATTAACAAGCTTATAATTATGATAATGCTTAGTCGGCATTTACTGCAAGTCGGATTATTCGTTTTGAGCATTTATTTATACCGTTAGAAATAAGTGTTATTAAGAAGCAATATCATAATAAGGGCTGGTGTGGTAGGAAAGATTATTTGATAAGAGTTCTTATAAGGTATGGTAGCCAAAAGAAACACCAGTCGTATGATCATGATCGGATATTATTAACGTCAGCATTGTCGTGATTTCAACCGATGTTATTTATTGCTTTGATGCTGCTGAAGACATAAGGAATTGAAAATTTCCTGGAAAGAAATTGTTCTGGATGGGTTGGGTAGCCAGGACGCCATGTTGGAGAGAATACCTGCTTGATCTCAAAAGAGAAAGCTGCGAAACCGAATGGCGTTAATAATGCTTTTCGATTTGCCGGGAGGAGCTCTTGGCTTTTCGGGTTAAGGATAGAAGCGTGGGCGTTGCCTGGCGGTAATGGAGATGTCAAAAGGGCGTCGACCGAGAAAGAAGAGCGCGTGGGCGGAGGGAGAAAAGGAAAGGGCCAGACAGATATGAGTGACGGGTGTTTCGAACGATCATTAAAAGGCATTCAATGAAGCCCTGTGATGGGGGGGGGGGGGCAGGAGCCTTTATGAAGAAGTTTCTTTTCCTTTGTACCTAATACCAGATTGTTTTTCTCAAGGGAAGATGAAAGAGACAACATTAGTATGAAAGAGAGGTATACGAGGCCTACAGTATATCATGAATACGAAATGGAGAAGAAAGCAAGTTTGAACTGGAGTGAAGATTAGACCTAAATGAAAGGGGAGAAAAGAAGGTTCAGTGTTTATAAATTTGGTGTTCGTCATTCGCTTGTTGAATGAAACAAACCTAATTGTTAGCTTTACTTGCTAACTCGCTTTCTAATTCACCCTCGAGTGGTAGAAGTTATTTTATTGAAATAATCATTGCATTTGAATTATCAAATTTATGTATACTTATTTGTTAAAATTGATTTATT
This sequence comes from Palaemon carinicauda, assembly GCF_036898095.1. Taxonomy (NCBI): domain Eukaryota; kingdom Metazoa; phylum Arthropoda; class Malacostraca; order Decapoda; family Palaemonidae; genus Palaemon; species Palaemon carinicauda. Next base: position 56,158,219 of record NC_090738.1, read on the forward strand.
ATGATATATGTATTTCGTCTGCTTAATATACAATGTAATTGGTTAATTAATATATACTACAAATTTTAAGGTTTTGTAACTACTGGTTTAAATTAGATTAAAGAGATTGTAGCATACTAGATCAAACACAAATTCACACCTTTAAATTTCAATTAAATCTCATGGTTAGACTCTTAAAGAGGAAAATCGCCTGCTGATTACAGTCGGTTTTTCCTTTGATATCTCCCCTAAATAATAAAGCACAGGCGTCTGGCTATATTGCTTTCCGATCACACTCAGAAGTATTGTCAGGCGTATAACTAAGTGGTCTCTCTCCGTTCCTCGGGTAGGGTTAGTAGTAGTCATAACCTGGTGAGAGGGGCTGTAGTTAGGAAAGGGGGAGGGAATAGTTGAATGTGTGTGCGTATCTAGATATTTAGTCGTCATTCTTGACGGGCCACGTACACTGATTATATATACATAGTCTCAGTTCATATCAATGGCGGTAAATTAGATTAATTTTGAAAATTATGTGTAACGTAAGATGATAAATTATATAAAAAATAAAATGTCGATTATTTACGATGTTGTTACTTGTACAGTTCCTTCAAACATGTAGAAATTGATTCATGACAGTGAGTATTGCGAACACACGCTCTCTCTCTCTCTCTCTCTCTCTCTCTCTCTCTCTCTCTCTCTCTCTCTCTCTCTCTCTCTCGATATGCTGTAGAAGCCCTTTTGACATATACATGTAATGAGTTATTGTTTTATGTGAAAATGTTTAGCTAGATGTGACATTTTGGAGGCTTGAATTATTCATGGCGAAGTATATAATTCTGACGTCTTGAACCATATTTGTCACGTCGACAGTTTGGAGAAACTCTCTCTCTCTCTCTCTCTCTCTCTCTCTCTCTCTCTCTCTCTCTCTCTCTCTCTCTCTCTCTCTCTCTCTCTCCACACGATGCGAATTTGTAACTACAAAGGTTTCAGACTGTGGTTTGCAAAGAGAAATTAAAACTTATAATTAAAGGTCGTCACAGCGCCTTCCACTTGATGATAAAATAATGTAGAATACTATGATAAGACAGACTTACGGGGATCTGGTTATCATCTCAATAGAGGGTCTGAAATTAACTACGTTGCCTTTGGATTGAGCATTAACGCAGTATATCTCCTAAGGCACCTCTGTCCCAGGTGTGTTCACTGTGAAAACCTATCAGTAGATGTAGCTAACCTTATCTGTTATTAACGACATGCCAAGGGTTTTACTGTTTATTTAATGAATCTCTTTCTTATACATTTTTGCATATTCCTTTTATGATAGAGGGAAATCTTCCTTTCATACCTCAAGGTACTAAATAAAAACAAAGGCAGCGAATAAACGAGTTGGGTAGCCTACAAATGCTTGTCCTTATGACCTATCAATCAATCTAGATGGGTGTCAGTATGTGTCGGACACACACATAGTAGTTAAATGTCTTTTAGGGCATTTATTAATCGAGGGAAATACTATTTCGTTGGATTTTTGGTTTGGTCATTAACAAGCTTCTTATAGAATAGTCACCAAGCTATGTAAGTTTTGTAATAACGTTAGATAGCAACTGTGGAGATAATTCTATTGAAGGGCCGTTTTGAGAGTTTCCATTAATTTGATAATTCATGATAACTTCCAATAGAAGTTTCAATGTGTTCTCCGTTTCCAGTTTTTGGACATGATTATCTTTTTTATTTTGTTATGTTCGGAGTCAGTACTATTTAGTTATTTATTTATTTATGTTTGTCTGTTTATGATTCACACAAATATTTGACCAAATCTCAGGAAATTTAGCGGGATGATTGGCCATGATCCATAGATAATCTTGTTTAGATTTTGGGAGGGATTGGGTCAAAGGTCAAGGTAACAAAAAAGTCAAAATAAGTTTTTTCTATATCGTGGTCAATTTTTATCTTATTGGGGAGAAACTAGTGCTAAAATGTTCATAATTCAATTGCCTATCGTATGATATACAACACGAAATAGGCGAAAGTATGCGCTCTATCGAGTGCCCGTTCTGTTTTGTTTATATTTATTCTTTTATTATTGAGATTTAATTAACATGGAATAAGAGGGAGAATATATTTTTTGAGAAGGAAACTAAAATAGTTTCGTTCATCTCGTTATCATTTACAGATTTTTATTTTTCTGTGCTCTATCTGGGGATGGAAAGGATTGAAATGCTTTCAGTCGGTCTGCCTATATTATTTGGGTGAATTATTTTCACTTCACTCGTGTACTTTCATTCCACGGGTCGGTCGTTTAAATGTTTAATTGGTTGTACTCGTAGCTCGATGTTATGACTACTGTAGTTAACATTCTGTTTAGGAAACGTGTCTGGTGGATGTTTCGTTTCTTAAAAAATTATATGAACAATGTTTTTACAAAGTAGTAGAACCTGGTATAAGATTTATTATTGTGCGAATGTTCAGTTTTAAATAAAAAGAAATAATTATGGTAATAACAGACGAAAGTAATTTCAAAGGCATGTTCAGAACGTTTTTGTAAGAAACTATTGTTTGTGTTAAGCCTACTGACTGACCATCGTGATTTGAAAATTTCTTTGGTAGCTCCATGTTTTGCCATGAACTCGTTAACGACATGGCATCTAAAGCCTTATGCTTCGTGTTGGCAAATTTCCTAGGTGTCATGTGAATCGGTGTTACACAATTCGGCATCCAAGAGTTATTTGTTAGTTTGGGCACATGCCGCTGGAGTTGGTGCTTTCATTAATTAATATGCCACGGTAATTATCCAATTTGGATGCCGGAAGTAGCCTATTAGAGTCTTAACGGTATGGATATACAAACAACATTTATCGTTATTGCAATGTAGACATTCATTCACTCTGGCAATTGATGTCGTCGAATTTTCAAGTGGGTTACGGTCATCAATCTAAAGTTTCGTTCAATTTATGTGACAGCTTGAAAACCTTTGCTTTCAAGTAAATAACTGACTGATTTTTGTCGCACTCTTGTTTGTCCATCAGCTTCCGGGTTTTTGTTTCTTTGAATAATCTATTATATCTTTTGAGGCACTTCAGGGCAGTGACAGATATTAATACAATAAGTGTACCATTCCTCTGCATATCTTATGTGAACCAGCATAAAAAAGGGTTTTTTATACATTTTGACGAAGCTCACATAACAGAAAATACATTAAGATGCTAAGGATTTCGTATATGTTAAGTTATATTTTGATTGCAAATTAAAGCTACTATTGTCCTAAATAGAATGAAAGATGACAGCATAATACTCAATACAGTATAGCTTTCCATTGTAATATAATTTCTATAGTTTGAAATTGGTGTAATATAAACTATACTAGAACTGGTTGACGTTTACACCTACTGTATACTTTAGCATTTAAGCCAATGATTTTAAAAGACAGGAATTTAAAGTTTGGGCAAACAAAAACATTGTCATTTAGAAGATACAATGCAGCCAAAATATTTCGCTAATCCTTGTTGTTAGAATAAAAGAGGCAGTCGAAGTAACATCCACAACGGATGACAGGATTAGTCTTGCAGTGCAAAGTGCGTAATGTGAATGTCCCCTGCAGAGAGTTTAAAAACCGCCGGGGTCCGGGTTGGCTGATTCATCCCTGATTCACGAAGGAAAGTTTAGATTAGCAGAAGACCCTCGTAATATGCTCATGTTTTGCCCCTGTCTATTGGCGACGACTCTACGTTTATCCCGCGCAGATTAAGGTTATGTTGAAGTTAGTCATGAACTGATATATAAGATGATATTATGTAATCTTCTCTCTCTCTCTCTCTCTCTCTCTCTCTCTCTCTCTCTCTCTCTCTCTCTCTCTCTCTCTCTCTCTCTCTCAGTTAGAATAAACACTCGAGATATGGTAGCCTATAAGAAATTTATTCTATTACCAATTTTGCCGAAGTCAGTATAATGGTTATTTTTAATTTATATATATATATATATATATATATAATATATATATATATATATATAAATATATATATATATAATATATATATATATATATATATATATATATATATACATACATATATAGATAGATAGAGAGAAAGATAGCTAGATAGATAGATATATACATACATATATATATATTTATATATATATATATATATATATATATATATATATGTATATATATACATATATATGTATATATATGTATATATATATATATATATATATATATATATATATATACATATATATATATATATATATATATATATATATATATATATATATATATATTATAAACACATATATAAACTTATTAATAATTTTTTCAATCATTGTGAGTATTCTGGTATCGATGATTAAATTTCGGGAGCTATTGAATATTTAGAAAGAGATAAAATGATTGTTGGGAATGTGAGAAAGGTTTGTTAGGAAGTAGAAATATTGAAGGTCTTCTGGATATTATGGATTAATAGTGAGATGCTGTAATGCAGTACTTGTGGTGGCCGATGTAGTAACGTTTATGACTGGTGAACACCAGACTGTACCTCTCAATCTCGTTAGTTCCTTTGGTCGCTGCAACCATACCTTCCTTGTGAGCTAAGGATGGGGGTTTGGAGGAGCCGATAGGTTTATCTGCTAAGACATCAACAGCCATTGCCTGGCCCTCCTTGGTCCTAGCTTGGGTGGAGAGGGGGCTTGGGCGCTGATCATAAGTGTATATGGTCAGTCTCTAGGGCATTGTCCTGTTTAATGTCACAATGTCACTGCCCCTTGCCTCTGCTATTCATGAGCGACCTTTAAACCTTTTAAACCTTTAAATTTATAATACTAGAGTGTAGCTGACCGAGCCTTTGTAAGGTATGTCAAATAATCATGTGTAATGTAGGTGTAAGGAATTATTGTTCTACCACGCAAAAGTAAATGTGATACAGTAAACTAATAACTAATGGTGGAAAACATTACTTTGTCTTAATACTTAGTATGTCAGAGAAGGTGTATGTTAAAATTTTGATTGAATAAGTAAGACAGGATTAATTGGAAAAGAATGGTGCGGGAATAGAGACACTGACAAATGAGAGGGTCTATGAATACTGTGTTTGTCAGGAAATAGTTTATGAAGAAATTTTATGATAACGAAAACAATGGTTTCTGTTTATGAACCTAGTAAAATAATCTTTTAAAATCAATAAACATAATGATGAGGGTACTGAAATCTATTAGAATTGTATATTATAGGTGAATCCATTTAGGAAGAGCGGACAGGAGAATAATGTGCAAAAATCCGTCTGAGATTAAGGTCTAATGTGTTACCATGGATGTTCAGTAACCTTATGGACATGGTGATGATAGAAAGGAAACTATGCAAAGTTGTGGGATAAGGAAAGGAATTTAGAATGGTTGATGTTTGTGAATAAAACAGAGCTGAATGGGGATAGTGGAGAGAAACTAAAAAGACTACAAGTGACAATGTTTTCAAAGAGAGAAAGTTGGCAGCAAGCTTAAGCAAAAAAGAAAGTATGAAAGTAGAAAGAGACTGGGTAGATGAAACAATGAAAGATCATACAAATGTGAGAAACTGGATGGGGTTTATAATGGAAGAAATGGGCTGAGGAATATATGAGGCAAGAAAAGTAGCAAGTGTCTGAAAAACATATTGAAAGGATAACCGAGGTGGGAGTAAATAAAGGGATGTTTAATCCAACTCCTTTATATGAAATAGTGTGAAAGAAAGAAATAAGTTGAAGTTGTTGAGATGAACCATGTCCTCAAGTCTTGATTAAGGACGAAAGGGCGAGAAGTTCGAAGATAAAATGCTAGAAATGTTAACATAGTTGAAGGGACAGATCTTGGTTTTTTTTTTTTTTTTTTTTTTTTTTTTTTTTCTATCGTATAAATGACAATAGATTGGTGAAAAGAATGTATGACTTTGAAGCGTTAGGAGTAAGGTGAGGTGAAAGTTCTAGAAAAGAACATATACACTGAGTGAAAGCAATCATTTGAAGAAATGGCCTTAATGTCCAGGAAGTGCTTAAGTGTATGTAAGATAGAGAAGCAGATTTAGGGGCCTTGATGTGCTGTTAATAAGCTGCTACACAGTTAGAAAAAACGTAATTATAATCGGAAATTCTCCGTAAAAATATACTGTTCTCAACCGTATTTCAGTAAAATACAGGACAGCGTAATTTAATTTGCTATTATCTTTTACGGGATAGTAACCGCAATATCACTCGTTTACGTCAATATATCCGTTTTTAAAACTGTAAAAAATCCTGGAATAAATGTTGCCAGACATTTACCGTTTTTAATGCAAATTTTTAACAGTGTATCTTTGTAGGTATATAAAGCACCTAATAAAATAAAGTTACCAGTTTATAATTTATAAGAGACGGATCGGGCCAAATCAAGATTTTTCTAGATAAGGTTTCCCCCTAGACAAAGCTGGAGATACAACAATCAGTGTCCCATTTGTCCTTTGATTACTGAATCATGAATGTATTCCCTGTGCATTAAAACATGTGCAATATTCATTATTATTATTATTATTATTATTATTATTATTATTATTATTACTAGCCAAGCTACAACCCTAGTTGGAAAAGCAAGATGCTATAAGCCCAAGGGCTCCAACAGGGAAAAATAGCCCAGTGAGGAAAGGAAATAAGGAAATAAATAAATTATGAGAATAAATTAACAATATATGATTCTAAAAACAGTAACAGCGTCAAAACAGATATGTTTGTACACCAACATAGAAGGCTCATAATAAACGCGTCAACCCCCCCCCCCCCCACACACACACACAATGCTCAATTCACCTTTCTTGGTCACACTTTTAACAAATCTGGATATTAAGTCTCTTCCTTTCCAGTAAGTCTTTTTCTCTCCTTCAGCAACCTAGCAGTTCTTGATTACACTTCTTGCATTCTTTCCACATTACTGAACCTCCTTAATGTACTCTAATCCATCCTTTCACCTTATTAAACCTTTTCAATACATCTTTTTATCTCGCATTTCTTATAATTTTATCAATATTTCTTATTTAACCTATATCAAGCATAATGTTCATTTCGAAAATTTTATCCTCTTGGTTTCATTTACAAATACAATTCAAGCCACTAATCAATCTTGTTATACTATCATCCATGATATTTATTTTTATTTACTATAATTTTTCTATCAATATTTGCCTTTTTTATTGCCTTTCTGGTTTTCATTTACCCTAGAGACCAAAGTCATCCTTTACGTTTATGTTAAGTTGGTAAGCAATAACTAAAGTGACAATATGCCTTAACCTCTAGTCTCAAAGCTCCTTTCCATTTATAAGGACAACGAACACAAACTCTTCTTGATTTGAAAAACCTTCCCCGTCGGAATTATCTAGGTCTATATATTTTTCTCACTACTCTCTCAATTCACATTTAACAACTCTATCCTTTTCTTTGTCTCCTAAATTCTTAGCACAAGCACCCTATTATCTTCTCACCCAACCAAGCATAGATTACAATTCTCCCATAAATATTATCTCCCATCCATTCTTTAACCATTCCTGGCTCATATGCAGTCTTGATCACAGGTTTTACGTATACACTCGGTTTAGTATTTTAGTGCCCCCACCCCACCCCGCCCCCCTCCCCAAATTCTTTTCCGTTCATCCAACCACTATCCCTCCTGCGTTCTACACATTTCAGCTATGCCAGAAACAATTGCCCTTTGTCCCTCCCATTCCTGCTCTTTCGTATGGAAAATCAGCTTTCATATATTTCTTCTCGCATGCCCCATACTTACATACATTCAAACCCCTTTCTGTTTTTTTTTTTTTTTTTTTTCCCTTACAGTGCAGTTCTTGGTTCTGCAAATCCCCTGGGACCAATCATTTAGTGGGTTGGAAATAGTGACTGCAATTTTGACCTCAGAATAGGAAGTGACTCTACCCTTTATTGGTCATGTATTCCTACCAAAGAATCCAAAACCTTTAATTAGGTAATTCTCTTTCTTAAGGTACAATATATCTGTACCCTAAACCTATGACACTTCCTATGGCAGCCATGTCAATATTACTGTATATTATTTATTACTACAATATTATTAAATGTTATTGATGACATTTAGAGTGCATTTATTTCCCGAAGGACTTCACAAACTCTAAACTAGACACTTCTCTGCCTTGAGGTACGGTGCTTTGGAATCCAAGATATATTTACCCTGAGGATAGTAGTATCAAGTTATTGTTGATCACTGCACTTCCCCCAATTTTGGGGGGTAGCCAACATCAAACAAATGAAAAAAGGGGACCTTTCCTCTCTACGCTCCTCCCAGCCTTACGAGGGAGTCAACCGAGTTTGGCTGGTACTGCTAGGGTGCTACAGCCCACCCTCCCACATTATCAACTACAGATGAAGCTTCATAACGCTGAATCCCCTACTGCTGCTACCTCCACAAGCATCCAAGGTGACCGGAGGAAGCAGCAGCGCCTACCAGAACTGCGTCACAGTCGCTCGTCATTCATTCCTATTTCTAGCACGCTCTCTTGCCTCTCTCACATCAATCCTTCTATCACCCAGAGCTTTCTTCACTCCATCCATTCACTCAAACCGTAACTTTCCTCTTGTACTTCTCCCATCAACTCTTGCATTCATCACCTTCTTTAGCAGACAGTCATTTTCCATTCTCTCA
>NC_090738.1:56174361-56186647 GCF_036898095.1 Palaemon carinicauda
CTCCTGGGAATCACCCTACATGAGACAATCACCTACAACCCTGCTGTCAACAGAATGATTGAACATTTTCATCACACCCTCAAATAGGCTTTGATATCCCACTACCAGGACTCCAACTAGTTTACCCAGCTTCTCTGGGTCCTCCTGGGACTAAAACATGCCCTGTATGTCTGGGCAGCTGAAATGGTGTATAGCGACCTGTTAGTTGTCCCTGCCGAATTTTTTCATTCTGCAACACTCTCCGACAATCTCCAGCGCCTACATCACGTTATGAGAAAATTTACTCCAAGCCACCAGACTTACAAGCCCCCAGCAAATCACCACATACTGACAGATCTGTACTTGGCAATGAGTGTTTCTTGTGCAATGATACTAGCAAGCCACATCTAACGCCCTCTTACACGGTCCCTCTCCTCCTGATCCATCATATGCCAAAGGCGTTCTTTATCAACATATGTGGCAAAGAAGATTGGGTCTCCATTGATTGCCTAAAACCTGCATATATCCTAGATGATGCACCTACAGTACGCCTCTCAAGAGTAGGGCACCCTATTTCACGTGCAAATATTTTTTAGGGGAGGAGCCTTGTACCACATGTGTTTCATGCATGCTTGTACATTGTAACGGTTTTTCTTTTGTATCTTATCACTTGCTCTTCCCTGCACTGTTAATAGACCAATCTGTGTTATCATGCTAGCTCATGTTTTATCGTGTTTGAATTTTGTGACGTTATTGCTCGCAAGTCGCAGTATTTAAACTCATGATCCGTTAAAATAGAATTAGTTGCATTCACCTTGCTTCTCAGTTATCACCTAACTGGCACCTCACACAAATTATCCATTTAAAATGACATTTACAAAACAATGTAAAGATAATCTAATCATCAATTTGTTATAGATCAAGATCGTAATTGAGAGACTCATAAGATTTCATTTATTTTTACCTAAACCCAAGAATTTTGCAAGACTAAATTCTATATTCCATTCCCTTCCTTTCCTTATCCAACAACATATTACACAAAAAGTTAGTGGACAGTTGTTTCGTGTTACTCCCAGAAAGCAATAGTCCTTTCGATTTTACTGATATGCGATCTCTCTGAAGAAAACCTTGCAGTTGTGATACAAAGCATCCATGTGTAAGTGACTAAACTTTTCAGTTTTGGTCTTTCCTTTGAAGTGAAGCTTACTTCAACATTTTGGTGAATAGGCTGCAGTAGAACTGAAATTTTATTACTTCTTTCAGAATTAAACGTTTTGTGCTATAATTTCTCATTAACTCTACCGATTTATAGCTCTCAAAATATATTGATGCATCATGTCGTAGACCAGCCATATTCCCACCTCAGGCATGACCTTGCTAATCCCGTAAGTAACTCCCTGTATGTGTGAGAGTCCCTTGTAAATATGACACCCACTACGTTTACATTTCCGAAGGCTGGCCTGACTCATTCTAAGTATATTTATGAACGTCTCTCTGCTGCTCTACCGTAATTTTCCTTGGTGCCTCTCCGTCTCCCTCTTGGTTCATTTCTTTTTCGTATATATTTTGTTTTTGATCGGCCCCCACATACTCGTGTTTTCTCTTCTTCCCTGGTTTTTATGTTCTGACTCTACTTTTTTTTATGTGGTTTTTATGGAGGCGTCAAGGTATTTAATGTTATCTCTTTTAATATTCCTTATCAGTTTTATTTCATAGATTTATAACGTCATCTTTCTAATATATTACAAATAGATACTGGAAGCAAGTATGTGATAAAAGAGGCATATATTCAGGTAGCTCTATATATATATATATATATATATATATATATATATATATATATAATATATATATATATATATATATATTTATATATTTATATATATATATATATATATATATATATATATATATATATATATATATATACATACATAAATATATATATATATATATATATATATATATATATATATATATATATATATATATATATATACATATAATGTACATGTGTTCAAGTATGTATGCGCATAACGGGGATCAGTGGTGTGAGAATACAAAATAAATGAAAATGAACAAATAGCACGGAAGTCAAGACAGGAAAATACACCTGAAAATCAGCCTATGAATAAAGGATACTAATATCTCGGATGAGTTGGTGAGGCCTTTCCAAAAGTGAATGTACTTAATGTAGTTGGTTTGGTCTACTATATATGTACACAAATCAATATGCCTGTAGTTGAAAATACGAACTGGAAGTAAAACACTGTTTTGCCAAAAAGGTTCAACCTACGTGTTTTTTTTTTTTTTTCCACTAAATGACTGTGTACTCGTACATTGGGAGGCTATATGTATACTACTGTACGCGACTCGTCAAAAAAGACGGCTAGATATTTAGAATAGATATGCATGCACCCCACTTTCCCCCTATCCGAGGGACTGGGAGACCTGAGTGTGACCGGGTATATATATATATATATATATATATATATATATATATATATATATATATATATATATATATGTATATATATATATATATATATATATATATATATACATATATATATATATATATATATATATATATATATATATATGGTCAGACACTTGTTCTTTATTATATAGGCAGTAAGTAGGCCATGGCACCAGCGACCCGTTGGGATGCTACATCCTGAGAGTTATTGGGTCCTTTGACTGCCAGACAGTACTACATTGGCTCTCTCTCTCTCTCTCTCTCTCTCTCTCTCTCTCTCTCTCTCTCTCTCTGTTATGGCTCATTTTTTTGTTTTCTACACATACACCAACTAGTATGGCTTATTCTTTCAACATTCTCCCCTGCCCTCATACATCTGACAACGCTGACATTACCAAACAATTTTGCTTGGCTCAAAGAGTTAATTACTGCAGTATAATTGTTCAGTGGTTACTTTCCACTTGGTAAGGGTAGAAGAGACTCTTTATCTATGATAAGCAGCTCTTCTCGGAGAAGGAGACTCCAAAATCAAATCATTGTTCTCTAGTCTAGGGTAGTGTCATAGCTTCTGTACCATGGTCTTCCACTGTCTTGGGTAGAGGTTTCTTGCTTGAGGGTACATTCGGGCACACTATTCTATCTTTTTTTCTTTTCCTCTTTTTTTTATAGTTTATATAGAAAAAATATATTTTAATGTCATTACTGTTCTTAAGATGTTTTATTTTTATAGTTTATTACTTCTCATGTAGTTTATTACTTCACGCTTTTACAATTAGGGTTGTAACTTACAAAGTGGTAATAATAATAATAATAATAATAATAATAATAATAATAATAATAATAATAATAATAAATGTATAACAGAAGGTGGTTTGGGTGGCAGGGCGTGCAGGGTTTGTGCTCTTCCCTTGGTAAAAGACATGACTATTGTAGTTTTTACTTTAGTACTAAACATTATATATATATATATATATATATATATATATATATATATATATATATATATATATATTCATATATAAACAAACAAATGCATCTACTTCTAGTCCATTGCAGGATGAAGATCTCAGATAAGTTCATATTTATGTCTGAAGCTTGGCTATTTTCATCACCACGCTAGCCAGTGAGGATTGATCGTGGTAAGAGACTTTTGTCTGATCAATCACAAAAAAACAACTATGTATGGGTTCCCCAGACTAGTATAGTTTTGCTGATCATATCGATACACAAACCCTTTCATCACGTTAATGTATTGTTAGGCCATGTGAGTCCGGCCCTGCTTAAGAATTCAGGGCATGAACAAAAGAACAATGAAAAGGTCGCCAGCCGGCAATAAGACAATAATTAGTATATTTACAATACTATTTAACTAAACATTAATAAAAAAGAAAAGGGGGTAGCACAAAGGAGGGAGATCTTATTGTTGAATTTAGTCACAAGATGCTTCTCGTGGAGTTGGACAGACCGTGGATGACTTCAGCAAACAGTCTCATTCCCTGGAAAAGGAAAATAAATTAAGTTATTAACCGATCACTTGCTCAATTTACTACTACAGGCTATGACCACGATGAAGTCGTGTGGCTATAACTTTTAAGCAAATAAAATCCAATTACAAAATTCATAAACTTAAAACACTATCACATGGAAATTAACACTATCACAGGTTGAGGTTATTAAGGCTAGGAGCAGATGCCACACATGGTTAGGATATAAGGATGGGATAAAATCATCAAAGGCTCAGTGGGTAGGATCTTTCGTTAAGGATAAAGGGAAAGAATGGGATGTGATAAGGAAGGAAGTCGGAAGGCTGGGTAAGGACTATAAGGATATGAGGTTCTTATACGGACACCTTACCTTGAGAAAAAGGACGTTTTCGCCTCCCTTGCGGAGAGTGTATCACAGGTCCTGCATCCTTGGAGGTTGAAGAACGAAGACCTGCCCAGCCGCTCCTACGACGAGATAACCCTTTCAGCACCCCTTGGGGGGGGGGGGGTGTCATTGGCCTGACCACTGTCCCATTGGTCATTGGCCTTGGTCTCGTCTCCCAACACCTCCATCACTAGGCCTTCTCCCTGGCTCCCTTTGCGGTGGCGCTGAGTGGCCACATGCTTTTTTGAAGATGTCTGAAATGAGACCTCAAGGGAGTAGATGGGTATAGGATAGGTGGGCAGGTGGTGAGGCTCTGGGTAGGGTCCCAACGCTTGTGATATTTCGACCGGTCCTTGCTGGGTGGGATCTTTTGTATGAAAAATGCCGCAATGACCGTCACGAATAACAGCCACCCACTTTAGCAGAGATTTTGACCTATAACAGGACAAGAACTCTGTAAGCAAAGTCTGAAGCCCCTAGCCTTACTTATTCCTCCCTCAATGAGTCTCTGCCCTATAATGGATTAATTTCTAAGCTGCAACTACGGTTATAATTTTACTTTATTTTAATAGTGTTAACTTTAAGTGCCAATTAGAAGTAAGCATGCTGGTTGTGAAGTAACAACAAAAAATTGGAAATTGCAGTAATAGTTAAAGTTAAGTGACCTGGTGCAGTCGTATGCATGAAAATTGAAGCAAATTGACTTATCACAGTATGCAAATGATAAAATAAATCCATAAAATTAAATTCAATGTAAACCAATGAGGCCAAGAGGGCTCCTCAAGTTTATCAACCTGGGGGGACACCAAGGCCAAATTAATATTTTTTCATACAACTTAGATTAACCTACTGACTATGACTACGTGTTATGGACATGGCACTGTGCATTGAGCACTAATGCCGGGAGAGCACATCTGCTATTTTATTATTGGAACTCTTTATGCGCTCAACCTTCCAATTGTAGTTTTGGAGGTCTATGCACCACTTCATGAGCCGCCTCTTATTCTTTTTACGGAGCTGAGTCAAGTAGATTACAGGGTTGTGGTCCGTTTGGACTGTCAGTGAGAACTCATGGTCAGCATGATATGATCCAAAATACTCAGGAGATAAGCCCATGCCAAAGATATCCTTCTCTAGAGTTTGGGATTCTTCCCGTGTCTGAAGGAAATTTGCAATGCTATCTAAATAAATCACACAGTTGGGAATTCCTGCTTGCACCTTGTTCCTTAGTTTCTGGAAGCACCTAGGTGCGCTCCTAGGACCTAATGGCATTCTTCGACACCGGTGAAGCCAAAAATGGGTTACGAATGGGGTCAGAGGTCATGACTCTTTTGCCATGAAGTGGAAACCCTTGTCCAACTGAAGTGTGACTCGGAAGCCAAAACAGTAAAAGAATTGTGTCAGTTCTTGGACACTTATGGATGGGATGAGTGGGAGAGATGCCCTCGGTACTATTTGCTTTCATATACAGGTGACTAGGTAAGGATATTAGGAGGCTATGTAAGCCTTGACAACTTTGTGCAAGACCAGTCAGAGCTGATGCTGGATCAGCTGGGTAGTACACTCTACACCAAATTGTCCTCCCAGTCCCTCATGGGCCATGCATAGCACCGACAACCGGAGGTTCTGGGGTACAACTACTTGCTAGCGGAAGACCTTAACGGGATTGTGAGAATCTCGGGGCATTCTGAGGGGCACCTCATCCTTCAGCAGGAGGTCCTCCCTAGAGAGATTATTTATTTCCTGTACTTTTTTCAGTGCGTTGTCCAACAGCTGAAATCTGATGAGCTCTGTCTGGCTCCTTGGGGTCTCTGGGCTGATGGGTGCTTCCCCTTTTGCCTCCTCTGAGACCTCTGGCCTAGTGTTTGAGGTAGCCTTATCGCCAGTGGTAAGTATCACAGTTTCATCTGAAGAGAATTTATGGGTACTAGGCTCAGACTTGTGGCAAGAAGAGGTTGACTACTGGCCCTCTTCACTTAACAAAGCTATCTCACCAAGGTCAATGTCACCTAGCCATTTATCTCCCTCCGCAGATGGCGTCATCACAGTTTTGGGCTCCAGTTTGGCAGCCTTCATGCACCTGAGGGGCACTTGCCGTACGCCTTTCATGGGCTCTTGATACAAGAGCAAGTCGTAGCCCTCATGTCTGAGATTGCTCACTACTGCTTGTCTGCACCTCTTGCTAAGCTGGGGCGTGGTTACCTTCAACTCCACTGTAGAGAATTCCTTGGTAACTCCTTCAAAGTACTAGAACTTTCTGCGATTGTCCTGCTGGACTTTGGCACCATTGGGTTAAGGTTGCGGGTTATTGAGCTGTGCATCTTTAATTCATGTGCTCTCTCTCTCTCTCTCCTCTCTCTCTCTCTCTCTCTCTCTCTCTCTCTCTCTCTCTCTCTCTCTCTCTCTCTCTCTCCTGCATTTTTAATTCATACTCTCTCTCTCTCTCTCTCTCTCTCTCTCTCTCTCTCTCAACCTCTTCCTGCCTGACTCTTCTCCAGGCATTGGCCTCATTCACAAGTTCCCGTACATAGCTTCATAATGTGTCTCCCTCATACCCTAGTCGTTCTGACAAGTCTACAAACTCCCGGATCTCAGCGGCAGTCATTTTGCCAAGTCTCTATGGAGACAGCGAGCAGATCAAACTCAACCGCTTGAAGTACAGTGTTGACCGTGCAAGAAATTTTACGGATGGGAAAGACGCTCTAGCCCACGAAAGAATCTCATTGAAGAAAGGTTAAAGATGGAGCTGGGCAAAATACACACTGGCTGTAAAAAATACCTCTCGGGAAAGAACTATCACCGAATAGCAAGCCTCACAAATAACTGAACAGTGGCCTAACTAGAAAAACAGGGAGAACGCCAATGGGTGTCCACGTAGGCATCTGGTTGCAAGGGGTCCAAAACGAATAAACAACAAAATTCTCAAGGAATCACAGCAATGGGTGATCCTGAACGCTAGACATAAAAAGGGGGATCACAGCGATGGGTGATCCTGTGTGCTAGACTAAAAAAATGGAATTACAGTAAGTATGCTGTATATTTTTAGATGAATGTATATAGTATAACCATAAGCTTACGACCTACAGTAATAACTTTGTTCTTTTCCCTTGATAATCAGACTCCCATGCGCCCATGAGCACGTTATCTTTATTTCAATGCATAAATTTTCATCTTTAGTTTCACTGTGCACTGGTCCTTTCGGAAAAGTCTATAAATACGAAGCCAATCAGATCCATATATTTTTGTTATACCACTGGTTATTCATTCAGCAAAGTTAAACAACATTGGGTGTTCTCAGTACCTGCGTGGGTGTATGGGTGATTTACTTTACCTAGAATAACCAGTCGTCCTCAGCACATACATGGAGCATGATGCCGTAGCACACTCACAATATTTGTAGAGCTATTTGGAGAGGAAAACAATTATATATATATATATATATAAATATATATATATATATATATATATATATATGTGTGTATATATATATATATATATATATATATATATATATATATATATATATATATATATATATATGTATATATCTGATGTAGTCCAAACTCCACCAGTACTGAGGTATTTCCTTTGGTAGTTGGTTTCCATCGGAGATCAGTTCTTACTCCGTTACTGTCCCTCGTCATTATAGACTTCCTTTCATCAGAATTAAGGAACAATGAGGAACTAGGGGAACTGGTGTTTGTTGATGACTCACTTTTTATAGTAGATGTAGAAAAAAGTGCTAAAAGTTTTCAGCATGGAAAGGAGCCCTAGAAAGAAAAGAATTGAAGGTGAACATTGGAAAGACATAGCTAATTTTTACTAGTAGAGGACATGAAAAAATAAACATTCGATTGGAAGGTGGTACAATGCTAAAACAGAAGGATGATTTTATGTACTTGGGATCAATAATAACTGATGACAGCAGTACTGAGAGAAAGCAGCAACAGGCTAGAGATGGGGGAGAGGAGTGTGGGGTAACAGCAGATTTGATGGACGGATATGGTGAGGGTAGGTAGGGTAGGATTTCAGGAAGAAGATGCAAAAAATAGAAATATACTGAGAAAATTGACTGGAGTGGCTGACCCTGCAATACAGTGGGGCTAATAAAGTTGAAGGAAGATGATATACATACATACATACATACATACATATATATATATATATATATATAAATGTAGATATATACAGTATATATATATATATATATATATATATATATATATATATATATATATATATATATATATATCTATATCTATATATATAAATATGTATAGATATATATGTATATTTATTTATATATATATATATATATATATATATATATATATATATATATATATATTCTTACTAAGCTGGTCTATTGTAGAGTAAATATCGTAGATTATTGATAATGATATTAATATTTATTTATATTGTTTTCATTTGTGCACTGAAGAGATGATACCTAGCCCCTAAAATGAGCCCCTCTCATGTTGATATAAGTATTTTATGTAAATTACATAAGTCTTTCGTCGTAAATTTCATTATATTCTTTATTCAAGTTAAAATATGTAATTTACGTATTATTTTTAAAGAATAAACTTTCTATTTCATGTATGTTTGCTAGGAAGTCTTGCGTAATCTATTTGAAAGTTTTGTAGGATTCATACGAGATAGGAACAAGGGCTTAGGTAATGTTCTTTTATGTTTCATGATGTATTGCATCATGTTAGAGAGAGAATTTCAGAACATGTTCTTTGGAATGTTCTTTACCACGTTTTTTCGAATTTTCGAGAATCCCGGCAAGAGGATGTTATCTTTTTTTTTTCATTTTGGGAACAATGGGTGGGTGGAGCTAGCTGACTGAGAGCGCCGTCTGGCATAGCAAACATGCAGCAAGTGGGAGAGTAATATTTGGCAACTTTGACGTTTGGTACAAACCCCACGTATCTCAAACAAGTTCAAAGCTTCTGGAGTTTGCAAAATTTGTTATATAAGGACCCAAGGATGGGTCAGAGTCAGAGAGATAGACAGACATAGAGATCGAGTTAGAACACAGCCTTCCCTCTCTCTCCCATAATTACCCCAGTGTTATTCGCCGAAAGTGTTTAGTGTGTTCTAGTGTGTCCTCTCCTAAGTGACTCTGTGCCTCAAAGCATATTGTAATTATGTGTCACGTAAGACCAAAAGGTGATTATTGTATTCATTGTATTAGGGTGAGGGTTGACTTTGTATAACGTTTTTTGTAAATGTCCCTGTAGGCAGAATAGCTTTGAAAAGTGACCTGGTTAGCTATTATTCGTTAAGAGTCAAACTTAAACACTGTATTATTTCAGAATTATTTCAAGCATTTGTATTATTTTCATTGCATTATTTCTTTTCTAAAGTTTAAGGTTTATTCAGATATAATACTTCAAGTCAAGTTATATAATTTCAGATTGTAATATTTTTGTCTTATTCTAAGTTTTGTTCAGATTTAATTTTTCCAGTGACGTATTTTTGTTATTCTTTTCAAAGTGTTGTAATTTATATAGAATATATTCATTTTTGTAACGAGTGTATTATTCCAATCACCACTATTTAGGACCAGATTCTGCTCGTATTCCTGTTAAGAACCACAGTGAGAGTTAAATAAGTGATAATAATACTCAAAGATAATTACCCTGTTTAGTTTTGAGTGTGCTTAAGAGACCTTTGGATATTCAGAGTTTTATATATTGCTGTCTGGGAGTTATTTAACGGTCTCAGAATTCGTGTATTAAGGTTTTAAAATGTAACAGTTTTAAAGTAAAAGCAAATAAGGTAATTTGGAATTCAAGAGGCTAATTAGCTTGTCAGTCGCAGTATATATCATATTATATGTTTGGTTCCCAGTCACAAGCCATAATGTAGTATATTTTGTTAATACCCAGACTTCTGGAGTCACAATCATATAATATATTTTGGGTGCTCGAACCCGGGATCCGTACATTATAATATATATATATATATATATATATATATATATATATATATATATATATATATATATATATATATATATATATATGTATACATATACATATACATATACATATATATATATATATATATATATATATATATATATATATTATATATATATATAATATATATGTATACATATATATATATATATATATATATATATATATATATATATATATATATACATATGTGTGTGTGTTTGTGTTATCCCTTAAAATAGTTGTGCAGGTAAGGGGGCTGTAAATACAATGCCTACAAGTATTTGGCAATTTTTGTATCATGTTGTGGTAAAAATTCTAAAATTTACCACTCCCATCATCCCGCAGGAATACAGGTGGGAATGTTAACCACAACAACAAAAACGCACCTCTGTCCCTTTTTAACATGTCTTCAATTCCATAAAACATGGTATTTTGCGAAAGTGTTTCAAGATTTGTGCAGACTTGTCTATCCTCAATGAATGTTCTAATTCTCGTTTTCTGCCTTTTTTATATTACTTTCCAGTCTGGTCTTCAACAAGGGACTTTCATCAAAACTTGCAAGACAAGAATTTGCGGTCTGTGTATTAGATATCTTATTCTGGCACCGCCGTTTAGTTCGCATTTCATGCTGTTTCAGATTTTTAATATACCTGACCGTCCTGCGAGACAGATTCCGTTTTGTTAAAATGAATATCACTGAATATCAACCCATGTACAGACATTTTCTTGTTATTTTTTTCAGAAATTAGTGCCAAAATAGCTAATGGAAGGATTGCTAATGTTTAATGAAATTATGCATTTGTTTTCTAAATATTTTTTTCTATACTGTCTTAATCTCACCATTGCATTATACATAGCGATTAATGACAGTCTCAGTGCAACGGTTGTTCCATCCACATTATGCTAATGTGTTTCTTTTAATGCCTTTTGTCTCTATTTTACTCTAGTCCTCTTCTCTCTACTTTTTATCTCCTTACACATGATAGTCATCGAAGTTTCTTCGGAAATGATTTTTCTTTTCGCCTCCTTCTACTAGTGAAAATAACAGTATTGGTAATAGATTTTTTTTCAAGTAGCTGCGCAAATGATCATGCACGACATCATGAATTTGATTCTTCATTCTTATTATTATCACTTGTTGTTTAAGTTGGATTCCTTTAGCATATTACATACTGAACAGATTTCTTTTTGTTTTCATATCTGATAATGATGTAAATAGTACACTAGTCATGAACAACTTTTCTTTGTCAAAATTCCTCATTGAAAGTTATTTAATTTCTTGACATCAATAATTTTCATTTTTTTTTTTCCAGAATGGTCTTATCTTGATATGCAAATTAGGATACTATGATTTTTCATTTGCACGTGTGCGTGCCAAATTCTTTAGCATTTATCACATTTCGCGTTCAAACTGTCTTAAATGAAAAATTACTTTGTGAAGTAAAACTTACATCGGTTTTTCCTTCTACTGACTTTGCAAAAATTTAATTTTGTGACTTACTATCATTATTTATATTTTGAAAATCGAAATGAAGTAGATGAGATTTCATGATGTTTATAACGAATATATATAATTTTATTAAAGAAGATTTAAGAAATTTAAGATAATTTATTTACTTAAATTTATTTCATTACTTGATTACGCAAAATAATTTTGTCACTTGATTACGAAAATTAATCTAATTACCTGAAATTAATTGAGTGAGGTAGAGAATGTTTTGAGGTGAAAGTTGAATGTAAACGGAAAAGAAAAGGAAAAACCTGAGATGTAGAATTTGTTCATTTAGAATCTTGGATCTCTCTCTCTCTCTCTCTCTCTCTCTCTCTCTCTCTCTCTCTCTCTCTCTCTCTCTCTCTCTCTCTCTCTCTCTCTTTTATCCATTAGTGACTCACTATGTTGCACTTTATATCCGGGCATTATCAGTCGTAACTTCTGCCTGTCAAGGCATAACTTAGTGGTCCCCTCTGTGCCCGGGTCGCTTTCGCC
>NC_090738.1:56187147-56204647 GCF_036898095.1 Palaemon carinicauda
GGGTCGCTTTCGCCACGTTATTTAGTCATCGTTTACACCTTTTCCCATTTTAGCTCTCCCGGTTTTTCTAATGTATGTTTCATCATACTCATCTCTTTCATCTTATTTAACGTGGATACGTAGGTTTTTTTTTTTTTTTTTTTTTTTTTTTTTTTTTTTTTTTTTTTTTTTTTTTTTCTAAAGGATTCTGCATTTAAACTTTGAATTTCCCCAATGATTTGGCATGCATGTTCTTAATGGCTAATGACTTAAGGAAGAAAATATAAAAAAGGGTCAAGAAAAGAAAGAGGAAGATTATAGTAGGCAATCAATGAACAGAAACTACAATATAACCTGATCTTAGTGTCTTAGCTGCCCATGTGTTGTGGCACTGTTCGCCTTGCAAAATCCCCAAGTGTTAAGCGGTTGGCCATGGCAATATATTAACTACCCATAAGTGAGAGTTAAAAAATCTAGAAGCAGGCCTAGCTAGTACTTCAAGTGTTTGAATATGGTCAGAAGAAATTTGAATGTAAGAGCTTGCATAAACGATATCAAATAAGAGAACAATCGTGTTGGCCAGTGTCTTGCATCAAGAATTTATGCAGGTTGCTAAGAAGAGATAAAATTGTTCTAGTTTTTCAAACCTGTAAAAATAACCTGCTAAGTTTCAAAGATTTTGTTTATAATTGTAGGGGTTATATAATGTTAAGTTTTCCCTTATTAAAATATAAAACACGAACAAAAGCTTGAAAGTTGCCGTTATTCTTCTAGCTTAGAAACCTAATAGGGAGACGTTAGCTATAGATAAATTGCCTTAAACAGTTGTATCCACAAGATGAAGAACACCAGGTTAGTTTGGTATTTGGACTCCAAAGGATTAATTTATCTATTAATGTTCAGTTTTCAAACGAATAGATTCTCTCAACAAGCTTAGATTACCCAATGAAATTCAAGCTTTCTGAGAGCAATGTCATTATTATTATTATTATTATTATTATTATTATTATTATTATTATTATTATTATTATTATTATTATTATTATTAGCTAAGATACAATCTGAGTTGAAAAGTAAAATACTATAAGTCCCAGGGCTCCAACTGGAAAAATAGCCCATTGAGGAAAGGAAATAAATAAACTATATGAAAATTAATGAATGAAGGATATGAAATGTCTTGGAATCAGTCATAACGTTGAAATAGTTGTCATATATCATAAACAACGAAGACTTGAAGAGGGACTCATGTCAGCCAGTTCAACATAAAAACATTCACTACAAGTCTGAGCTAATGAATTTCCACCAGTTAAACTGTCTGATGAGGAAGATCATTCTACAATCTGATTACAGCTTGAAAAAACTTCTAAAATACTGTGTAGTATTTAGCCTTACGATAGAGAAGGCAAGGACTGTTAGAAATAGCTATATACCCAGGACTAAGTCAGGGTAGATCCCAATGCAAAGGATGGTCAGAATTATGAAAAATCTTGTGCAACATGCACAAAGAACTAACTGAACAACAATGCCAGAGGTTAATATCGAAATCGTGAATAAAAAATCTAATATACCATATGTTTTTGTCCAACATATCAAGATGAGAGTCAGCAGCTGAAGGCCATATAAGAGAAAAATAATAAAAAAAAAAAAGCAAGGTGAATGGCTTAAAAGATTTTTAGTGAAATGAAAGAATAAATCAACTGAATGTTTCTCAAAAGTAAGTTTGCAATCAAGAATCACACCTAAATTTTCAAAAGAGTCGTATAGAGTTAAAGAAGCTTTATCAATGCAGAGATCTGGATGTTGAGGACCCATTGTCCACGACTTACTTGCAATCATATTTTGAGTTTTGTTAGGGCCCAACTTCATGCCTCATAATTTGCACCATGCACTAAGTTTAGCTAGAACTCTATTAGGGAATTCATTAACCCTGATCTACATTCAGGAGATGTAATTGAACCAAAGAGAGTAGCATCCTCTGCATATGCAACAAGCCAAACTGGGGTTCAAGACCCGCTCAAACTCGCTAGTTCCTTTGGTCGCTGCTACCTCACAATCCTTGTGAGCTAAGGATGGTGTCTTTGGGGAAGCTTATAGGTCCATCTACTGAGTCATCAACAACCAATGCCTCGCCCTCCCTCGTCCTAGCATGGGTGGGGAGCGGGGTTGGGCACTGATCATATGTATATATGGTGAGTCTCAAGGGCATTGTCCTGTTAGCTAGGGCAATGTCATTATCCCTTGCCTATGCCATTCATGAGCAGCCTTTACACCTTCAATGGGCCAAGAACACTTCCCCGAGGAACACTATATATCCCATTCCTATAATCCCTATGGTGCTCATCAACATCTCTTTGCAATCTATTATTTAGCAATCTTTTTTATCTTGAGAAACTCTGTAACACTACGTGGTACATGGTTTATTCAAATTGCTATGCAAATGGATGTTGGTGGTTTACAGTTAGTCATTGGTTCTTTTCTATTATACAGATTCGTAAAAGTAAGAGTGGGAAGCACACTATACAGGTCTTTTATTCAGGAGGAAGAAATTCTTCAGGAAAGTAGCCTTGGTGTAGCATATTTTGCCATAGCTGTTTCTTGGTCATTTGGTAATATACTGCAACGCCATCATCAAATGGTTAGACGAGCAGGATTTTAAATTTTCTTAATCTAAGACAGGGGCTGTACGATTTACTATACGGATACATGCTGAAGTAGTATCAAATTTAACTTCAAAAGGTACTCTTTTGCCTTATGATAAAGAAATGAAAATTTTGGGCATGATATTTTATTGCAAATTCATCTGATCTAATCCCATTAATCTTCAAATATTAGGTATTAAGAAATCTCTAAATTTTTGAGATGTTGTTTCTTGTTTTCTTTTGGGAGCAGACAAGAAGTCATTATTGAGACTAAAAATTCTTCTATATATAAAACTAAATTAGGAGAACTGGATTGTGTTATGCTAAAACAGTAGGATACCAGGATGACAAAATAATTGGTGGTGAAATCAATGATTGAAGCGTATTTGACAAAGAATCCAGATGAATTTTAAAGCTAATGCTAAAAATTTTGAAGCCTACTTGAATTTCTTAGCAATTTTGCTCCAAATAAAGCTTACACAAGCTTAAATGAAAATGAAACCGATTTTAAATCTAAAACCAAAATTATTGACAGTCAAGATTATTTGAATGAGGAATGTGATTTCCACTCAATATTTGTAGATATGGCAGCCTAGAAATACTTCAACTTCGACTCACCATGTTGCATCTCATAATGAAGGAAAATAAAACTACAAGAGCAGTTGGAAGCCTCCAAAAGAAAATTGGCAATATCCCACTTCAAAATATTAAGTGATATGGCAAAGCTATTTTAGTTAAGAAAAGAAATGGTACTCATGTATCATTGCCAACTAGCTTCCAACCTTCTGCAGAAGGAAATATTGAAGCTTGTGCCCCATAAATCCTTAAACATCCAAGGGTAGTATTCAGTAAAGAACTCTACATTTTCCTCCTAATGTTATTATAAGGGTAAGGAAATTTAAAAACAGTCCTAATCAGTGTTTCCAATGTTTGGGTATGGCCATGCTGAGTTAAAATATGAAAGCAGGCAGATATGCTTGATCTTGTCTGACAGTGTCTTCTACTTTCCAAATGTGCCGTTGATATAATTGTGAACAGGATCTCCTTGAAATAGCCAATACAGAATACATAGAATAGGAAGACCAAAATGAAAGGTAATGACGGCAAATAAACGGATTTTGAGCGAAGTGAAAAAACTATTTTTGGGTGAGGTAGCCATGTCGTCCTGATGGAAGTTCCTAAAGGGTAGCTTCCTAGGGTATATTTGACTACAGTGATATTCCCAGAGAATTTTACCTTAAGGTATCCAGAATTCTAGCTCCTGGAGCAAATATCCCTAAATAAATCTAACAGGGATATCGCATAATATCAGAGGACGTATTCTTGACACGTCACATAGCTATCTTCACCCCGAACAGTATTAACGCTTCGAGGGGTTACAGTGACAAGAATCTGAAACGAGAATGAAAAGAGAGCCGCTCATAAGGAATCTCTCCTATTCCGTTTCCAGTGTGTATCTGATGAAGGCGGTAGCGCCCTCTTTATTTCTTGTAGCGATATACGAGGTGCTACAGATACTGTATTATAGGGAGGGCTCAATAAGCCCTTTTACAATAAAAGGAAGGGCGGGTCCATCAGGACGACATGGCTACCTCACCCAAAAATAGATTTTTCGCTTCGCTCAAAATCCGTTTTTTGGGCTCAGGGCATGTCGTCCTGATGGAAGTTTACCAGAGCATTACTGTATCTGTGGATTCTCAACCGGTGCCGTACTCTCAAGAAAGTATTTTCCTGGTCCATCTAGACCTAGAGACCTATGATGTTACCGTCATACATCATTTCATCTAAGCATGAACAATGTTAGTGCTTCCTGCCCCTTACAGGGAAGAGTCGTACTAGACTCTGGAAAAAGTCTCGAGGAGTACATAATAACTATGGATGACAAAATGACAAGCTTGTATAGTGGTCTCGCCCTATACATTATAAAGCAAAGTTAGTATAAGAGTCACCAATGTCAGTATGAATTACTGACATATCCCCCAATATGTCTACTCTTATTAGCTATTGGATAACAGTTGTATCTGCATAGGAACAAATTTTGCATCTCTACCAACATCCCCTTAGGGTATAACGTCAACCCTTCCTAAGGAAGGGTTAAAGTGAGTGGATTTTTGCTTGAATCAGGGAACAATCTTAAAAGACATACCATGATAAAAATATCCATATTTTAATCTTAATGCTCAGTACATTTCTAATAAAATGAGTGTAGGCGAATAAGTTTATTAAGATTTAATAAACATACATATGAGATCAACATTTATCAAATTTATGAAATGTGGATGATATCAATTAAAGCATAAAGAAAACAGTCAACAGAAAATATTGTTTCGTCTAGTAGGAAACAGATTTGCCACTACAATCAAATTATTAATGATAATGATACAGTCTGTATACTGTTTATATACACTAGCGTAAAAAACGCTTGGCACAAGTGTCCGTATTATGCTATAGTTCACCAACATCAATGGAACAGTTCGTAAGGACACTTTCGTGGCCTATCGCTCAGTGTGTAGTAACATACAGTGACTACACACCCACCCTCTTAATTAATCGTCCCAAATTAATTACGCTGTTCCTCGCAGATTTAAAACAGAAGGTTAAAGGATTCTACCTGCTGCTACCACAGACTTCTTGAGTTGCTCCACTTGCTTCGCATAGTGCATAAAGAACACCTTGGATGACTACCAGCCGGTGTGCGAAGAAGCAACTCTTTTCATATCATGACTAGCGGGTGTACTGTCAGGATTCGTTTTGCGAATAACACAGGTGAGTTTCACCCTTAGTTATAGATGACTTTGAACCCGAGGTTTCTCCTCTGAACAGCTGTCTTCCCATAAAGTCTGAAATTCTATGAAGATAGACCTTTAGGCACTCCACTGGACATAGAGATGCATCTTCCTTCAGAGGGCAGATTCTTTAGGGACCCCACCTGTTGGTGGGTAGCTTGTTCTTGGTAAGAAACGTTGGGTCTGGAAATAGATTCAGTTCTCCCTCCAAGAACTGGACGTGGCCTTCCTCTCCAGAGAGAACCGCCGTTTCACTTACTCTGGCCCCCAAAGCGAGTACAAACAGAAATATGACTTTCACTTCAAAACCCTCTAAGCGCTTTAACAATAGTATTGTGTCGGCTGCTCATGAAGGTGAGTGAATAATGATGAATAGGAATCTATCGAGATTTCTATTGGTTTCTTCGCCTTGACAGAGGATATCTGCTTCTTCCCTGAAGCCTCATAATCTTCTGGTTCCCTTCAAAAGTCTAAACTGACTTTTGACACCGAATCTTTCTCCTCCTCACTAAGGAGAGAAAATCATGAGATGTAGGTTCCTGGTTTTCTGTGATGAAGGGAAGACAGTCGACTTCTGTATTCGCTGAGACAGGGATGGATCCGGTAGCGGTACGAATTTTAGTCGTAGTTCCAATGCCAGAGGGAACCACACGCTATTTGGCCACTTGTGAGCCACTATTACCGCCTTCCCTTTGAAGGATCTCAGTTTGTCAAGGACCTTCAAAAAGAAGTTGTGCGGAGGGAACAGATAAATACTGGACCATCTGTTCCAGTCCAGGGACATAGCGTCCACTGCCTCCGCTAGTGGATCCTCGTATGGGGACACATAACGATCTATTTTCTTGTTGTCTTTCGTCGCAAAGAGGTCTATCTGCAGCTCTGGGACTTGACTCGAGATGAAGGAGAACGATCCTGCGTCTAGGGACCATTCTGACTCTATTGGTGTAAACCTGGATAGAGCGTCCGCTGTCACATTGCGGAACCCTTGAATGTGAACTGCTGACAGGTTTCTTCCTTTCTGCCAAACGGAATATGGCCAACATCATTTGGTTGATTTGAGGTGACCTCGACCCTTTTCGATTCAGGCATCTCACCATCACCTCGCTGTCTAGAACCAGTCTTATGTGGGTCGAGTAGCGAGGAGACACCTTCTTTAGTGTCAGAAGTACTGCCATAGCTTCTAGAAAGTTGATGTGAAATGACTTGAAAAGATTGGACCAAGCTCCTTGGACTCTCTTCTGATGAGAGTGACCTCCCCAGCCTTCCTTTGAAGCGTCTGTGTGGATAGTTACTGACGGGGGAAGAGGTTGAAGAAGTATTGATTTCTTCAACTGCTTGGCATTGGACCACGGCTTG
Organism: Palaemon carinicauda; assembly: GCF_036898095.1. Classification (NCBI taxonomy): domain Eukaryota; kingdom Metazoa; phylum Arthropoda; class Malacostraca; order Decapoda; family Palaemonidae; genus Palaemon; species Palaemon carinicauda. The sequence continues at coordinate 56,193,908 of NC_090738.1, forward strand.
AGAAGCGTTCCCAGTCGAGTCAGAAGTGGTCTTATTAAATCTCTTCGCGTGTTTGATGTGTATTTTCTCCAGACTCCTGTTGCATCCTTTAGCTGTGCTCTTAGTACTTGATCTGTTATCGAAGCAAACTGTAGAGAGCCCAGCACTCACTCCTGTTCGCGTCTTGATATCCGTTTGGATTTCAACAGTCTCTTGACAGATCCTGCTATCTCTTACTTCTTCTTCCCAGGAATGAAAAGTCGATGTGACTCCAAATTCCAGTGGATTCCCAACCACTGAAATTTTTGAGCTGGAGAAAGTCAAGACTTTTTTATGTTTTTTATCTTGAATCCCAGATGTTCCAGGAACTGGATTACTATCTTAGAAGCTTGCATGTATTCTGTCCTGGATGCTGCGCACACTAGCCAGTCATCCAAGTAGGCTACTACTTGGACCCCCTTTAGGCGCAATTGATGGACGGCTGCGTTCGCGAGCTTCGTGAAAATCCTTGGGGTTATGTTTAGCCCGAAAGGCATGGCTCTGAAGGCGTAAAGTTTTCTATGTAACTTGAAGCCTAGGTAGGAGGAGAGGTGACGATTAATTGGAACGTGCCAATAAGCATCAGACAAGTCTATAGAGACAGTATATGCTCTTTTGGGCAGTAGGGTCCTTATGTGTTGAAGTGTGAGCATTCTGAACTTGTAGTTCACTATGAAATTGTTGAGTGGCGACAAGTCTAGAATGACTCTGAGTTTTTCTGAGTCCTTCTTTGGAACACAAAACAGCCTTCCTTGGAATTTGATGGATTACTCTTTTGTCTAAGAGCTCTCAGACATATTCTTCCAGAACGGGGGTTGAGTGTTGGTAGAATTGAGGAAATTGAGGTGGAGGACTGCTCCAGCTTCAACCTAGTCCATTCTTTATTAGGCTGTGGGCCCAGGGATCGAAGGTCCAGCGATCCCTAAATAGCTGTAGTCTCCCTCCTACTGGAAGCATCTCACTTCTGCTGTTTTGGACCTGAGGCCTTGCCTCCTTGACCGCGTCCTCCCCTGGATCCCCGTCCCCTTGAAGGGCGTCTAGAAGAACCTCTGGCTGTTCCTCTAGCCTTCGAACGAAAGGAAGAAGTCTGCCTTTCGAAGTCTGGGTTAAAAACTGGCGACTGAGTCGCCACTTGTTGAGGTACCAGCTGGTACGTTGTTGGAGGTTGTGCCATTATCTGAGGCACCGTGGTCACAGTGAGTTGTTGTTGTTGTTGCTGTCGGTAGGGTATAGCCGGCCGAGAGGATGGCCTAGGCCTTTTTGTCTTCCTCTTGAGTTGGGGACCCTCATCCGGAAAAGACTTTCTCTTAAGATCTAAGCCCCACTTTTGGAGAAGGTTCCTATTCTCTGTGGCGACCTTATCTACTACCTCTTTAACCACTTCGTTGGGAAAGAGGTCTTTACCCCAGATACAAGAGGAGATCAGTTTCCTCGGTTCGTGCCTCACCGTAGCCGAGGCGAACACGAACTCTCTACAGGCTCTCCTAGCTTTAATAAAGCTATAGAGATCCTTCGTAACTGTGGCCAGATGGGTTTTGGCCACTACCATGAACATGTCCTGGATTTTGGGGTCACTTGCCATCATTTCTAATGTAATTTGCAACGACATCGATGCCGCAAGTCTTTCCTTTGTCTCTTGCTCTCTGTGCAAGAGAACCTCCGACAGTTTTGGAAGTTCCTCACCAAACTGACGTTCAGCAGTACCAGCTTCCAGCTTCCCGACAGAGAAGGTAAGGTGTACGTCCTTCCAGTCTTCTTGGTCCAAAGGCAAGGTCAGAGATAACGGCTTGCACTCCTCCAAGGAGGGGCATGGTTTCCCTGCCTCCACCACTTTTTGGGCTGCCTTATATCCCTTTTCCATGAAGGGAAAGGCTCTGGTAGGAGAGGCCACAAAGGAGGGAAGCTTCTTACTCAAGGCTGGCACCTTTGAGTTCGTGAAGCCCCTCTCTTTCATCGAGCTCGCTAGTAACGCCTGTGCTTTACCATGGTCAAAAACTATGACCTCCTTCGGCTCCGTCTCCTCCTTTGAGATTGGCTCCTTCCTAAGGCGGACATAGCAGTCCGGGTAAGAATCTTTGTTGGGCCAAAATTCCACCTCTTCCAGGGGAATTGCTTCCAACTTTTCCGATATCACAATCTTCCCGATTGCCATTGGCATGTGTTCGGCATACCTTCAAGGATTGGTATCCGAGCACAAAGGAAGATCCTTCACGTTGAGTCGCTTCTGGGCCCCACGTGATGCTGCAAGTCTACGTATCTCCGGTTTCATTGCAGCTTCCTTCTCATCATTCTTCTTTTGAATTTGTTGGATCATCTCAACAATAGAAGAAAGAGTCCTTCCCAGTTCATCTGGGATAGCAGACGATGTAGAGGGAACAGGTTCTGGGTCCGGAACCGATGTAACCGACACCTCGTCGATTTCTTCCTCTTCTACTTGAGAAGCCTGGGACAGCTCCTCCTCCTGACCTTTTCCGAGAAGGTCATTTTCTGTAGAATCCGACACCTTATCGTCCAATTGGATGTCTTGAAGGGCAGCCGAGACTTCAGAATCTACCGGATTCTGGACAGTTGATATCTCCATCTGAGGCTGAGGAATGACTGCATCAGCCGATGCTTTAGGGAAAAGGTAGGCCCTCATCTTCTCCTTTGGAAGGTAGGGGCCTGAGGAGTTTTTTTGAAAACCCCTCACCCAGGATCGTAACTTTTCCCTAGCAGCATCCCTTGACTCCGTCGACTTGGGGTTGTCAAAAGCCTCGGTAATTAGGTTAGAACATACTGTACAAACCTGAGGGTCCCAATACCGGAGATCACCTCTGGAGGCTGCACATGCTGCGTGCCTCCTGCAAAACTGATGTCCACAGAAGTTCTTACTGCGGAGATTACAAAACACACTCCCGCACTTCGGATGGTCCTCCTGTAAAGAGAAGAAAAATCCATGAGTATCAAGTGAAGGCTTTTCACTTGTAATAGAAAAGTAACTTGCACAGTAAAGCTAAAAGAACGAAGGAAAGACACATACTTGTATTTCCTGTCCAGCCAATTGCTGTAACCTCCCAAGATATTAAAACTAAGGTTAATTCTATTCTAGAATACCTTATGTAATTTCCTAAGTGGAAATTTAAGGTGTAGTTCACACCTTGAAATGGAGTTTTAATATACGGGATAGAATGAATACAGAAAGCACTCACTTTCTATATATTATACGGTCTCAACAAAAGGCTGTACGAGATAACATTAAGTATGTTGGAAGAACTTTAGTGTTACCACAAACTCTGTACTGTAGTTTTATTAATGCAGTGTGTACTACACTACAAAAATAGTAACTACTGTACATCGCATGCTGTTGTGCTGGCCAGCATGCCCCGGCACGTGCCGGCCAGCATTTACCCCTGTATAGTTCAAAGATATACTACCTTTTACTAATAGGCATCAGGTCACTCGTTCGCAAATGTGTGCCAGCCGGCAGCTGAAAACACTAACACCCGGCTGCCGGCCGCTAATCGTAGTGGCCAGCAGATTTCGGGATGTGTTCCCACTGCCGGCAAGCAAAGGTAGCAATACCCATGCCTGCCGGCAGTGGCTAAGAACCAGAGAACCTCCACCTACCCAGCTGCCGGCTGTAAAGGGGTACAACACACTAGTCAGAGAAACAGTGTGGATGCAAGGTTATAAGGCGGCATTGCCATATGACTTTCCCTCCAGAAAGAGTGAACATATGGAAGGGGAGAATGTAGCATTCAGGCTTCCAAGGAATCCATAGCCTGCCGGACTGTACCAGCAGACATGGAAGGGAGACCAAGGGAGGTCTGGGGTTCACTCTGCAAAAGAGAGGGTCTCTACTGGCCGACACGTAATTGCCGGCCGGCAGAGAGCAGAGCCGGTCCTCCATCCTAACCTACACTAAATACGGAAGTAGGACTGCGGCCAAAGATGCAATGGCTAGGCCATCACTAAGAATGAGAAAAGTGGGGGGGGAAGGGATAAGGGTCCTGTAAACTTCGTTCTAGCAAGACACACTCAGCAGTTAGGGAAGCTCATCCTAACCTAGAGTTGTCTATTAGGGAGGAAGACTGGCAATACTTGCTATCCTCCTCCCAACCAGAACAAAGTTAGGTGAAGTTATTTCGTTAGGCAACGGAGAAAACTCATTCTCCACCCCGAAAAAAACAACACAGAACAGTCTGCTAGACCACTAGAAGAAGGACTAGGGAAGCAAAGCTTCCTGTGTCCGCACCTAACCTAGCAAAGGAAACTCAGACTAGAAACTCTGATGTTCTGCCCCAACCCAAAAAACCAGTCACTCTGGTTATCTGGTCAGGACAAACATATCCTAGTGTAGTTATACCTGAATATTATTCAGATAGAACCGCTAGGATTAAGCCTAAGGCTTACTCAGAGGGAGAGAGAGATTGAACTTAGTCTCCGGAGGAGAAAAGAATAATCGGGGATGTGCAAAAGTATACTACATTACCATAGGCTAGAAGCCTAGGTGCGGTGAGAATCGATTACCTAAATCACCGAAACTCTCTCGTATACAATCTTGGAAGAAAATTCAACCACATCTTACATGTATAAAATATCTGCCAATAGCTTCAATAACATAACACTCGGAAAAAAAAACTTATATCATGCATGAAAGTACTAGGGCCAGACGCCTAGTTTACTAAGCCTCGCGAAGGGCAAGATCGGTTACCTAAATCGCCGAACTAAACTAACGGCATCATATAAGCATTCCTAGAGGAGCTAAATAGCTAGATTATTAAAGTAAAAAAAACCGGGAACGTCGCTCTAGCTAACTAAATGACCCATAAATAGCGAGCGACAGCATCCAGGATGCCTCCGGTAGGCAACAGCTCTTGTTACATTAATATCATTTTTTATTTAATTCAAAACGACAAGAACTTACATTTATACAAAGTAAAGATAATACTCAACTTTCCAGAGGCAGAAGAGGCCGGAGAAGGTATCATAATGTTGAATTATATCCAAAATAACGAGAGAACACAAGGGAAAACACCGAGTAGTAGAGCTACACGAAAAGGAATAAAGAGGGCGCTACCGCCTTCATCAGATACACACTGGAAACGGAATAGGAGAGATTCCTTATGAGCGGCTCTCTTTTCATTCTCGTTTCAGATTCTTGTCACTGTAACCCCTCGAAGCGTTAATACTGTTCGGGGTGAAGATAGCTATGTGACGTGTCAAGAATACGTCCTCTGATATTATGCAATATCCCTGTTAGATTTATTTAGGGATATTCACTCCAGGAGCTAGAATTCTGGATACCTTAAGGTAAAATTCTCTGGGAATATCACTGTAGTCAAATATACCCTAGGAAGCTACCCTTTAGGAACTTCCATCAGGACGACATGGCCTGAGCCCAAAAAGGTGCCTGAATCAACATATTTCTCTGTTGTTAAAGACATGAAGCAAACTTGTTCCTCTCATTGGGCTCAAAAATCTACTCATAGTGTAAGAGTGGAAAATCTGTCATCGCACCTTGTCCCTCTCAAGGACTGCAAAAATAAAAACCAGCCCATTCAAAGGACACTATCTCTAATCTTCATCTTGCTACTAAAGTATGTTACTCTGTAATTCCCCTGCTGCGATAGGATCTGTTTATAGGCCTAGCTTTCTTAGGTCACATAAATCTGTTTTTAACTATGTCTCTCCCAGGTTATCTAGACCTCTGCCCAAGCCTGGCTTTTCTTCGGCTATTATATTGTTCTTGAACATCTCGAATTCACTGCCAGACCTATCTGTAATAAGGAAGGATGATGATGACCTTTGCACCATTGAATTTTATTCAACTGATTTACTCCCCTATATAACAAACAAATATTTTTAGTACAGAAAACCAAGAATGTGCATCATATTTTTATGTGAAACAAGAAAGTTTTTTTATTTCCTCGTAATAAGAGGAGTTTTAAACCCTCTTCGCCTAGAGGTACAAGAGCTAGAGCAGAACAATGAAAGATTATGCTTCATAATCACAATCAAGGAATTTTATGCTTATAGGAGACCATGATAAGTAATCATCCTTATAATCCGAGATTAAAGTGTTCAACATTCTGTCTTAAAATCAAACTTAAATTTCCAAACTGTGGCTATAAATATGATTTTTGACAAACACTAAACCGTCTGCTCCATGTACCTTCCTCCATGGTGCACTTTCAGCAAAAGGATATTCAAAATTTAATGATTGAGCTTTCTACTCCATTCGAAAATTCATAATCCTCTGTTGGTTAGTAACAAGATTATCTAATCTAGTTACTTTGTATAATGAGAGGTCCGTGACCTTTCATAATACCTATAGTAATCAGCAATCTGTTATTGGCTTGAGCTTGAGCTCTTCCAGGATTCCTCTGGCTTGTTAATGGTTAGTTAATGAATATTTGAATGGAAGTGACCACTTGCGCATTTCACGCGAAACATGCTAATACATCCCAATTGAATCCCCCCCCCCCCTCCCCCCTCCTCCCCCCCCCTTAATAGAATGTTGAGGAGACAGATTGGAGCAAATTCAGTAAAATGCATAGTGAATTTGAATCTTTCTATTCTCCTGTTAAGACCTTTTTTATACTAAAGCAACATTGAAAAACATTCACGATAATATATCAAAATTTAAAGGGAAACCTCTCGGACCTACAGTTCCATGGTGTAGCAGAAGATGTGATGTTCTAAGATCGATTATTGAAAAGTGCTACAGAAGTAGGTTGGCCTCGGCCCCCGCCACCCCTTGAGATACTACTGCTGTAGAGGGTTACGGCTCCTGTTTCTTTTGTCTACACATACACCGAAGAGTCCAGCCTATTTTACTTATATTCTTTCCTCATATATCTAACAACAATAACAGACTCGAAAAATTCATCTTCACTCCATGGTTTAACTACTGCACTGCAATTATTTAGTGGCTTCTTTCTACTTGGTAAGGGTATAAGAGACTCTGTAGCCATGGTAAGCGGCTCTTCTAGGAAGGCACTTCAAAATCAAATCATTGTTCTCTAGGCTTGGGTAGTGCCATAGCTTCTTTACTATGTGGTTTTCCGCTGTCTTGGGTAAGAGTTCTCTTGTACAAAATTCCATCTGTTTCCCTAATGCCTTTACTCATGGTGATATTTTCCCCGTCGGAGCCCTTGGTCTTATAGAATTGATAATAATACAAAAATAATTGCTCTTTTGAAAGTTGAATAATATATAGATAAGCTCTTGCCGAACAATGAAATCATTTTTAAAAAACCCACGAGAAAATTACATTGCGTTATTAGAATTGATAACTCCAGTGAAAGCAATTTTTTTTTTTTAAATCGAATGCTTGGTGGAAAATGTGTTCCTTCCTAGTTACTCACTTAAAATATGAAGGATACTGTCATCAGTGATCCTTTTGAAGTGGCCCCAGTAAGATAATGAAAAGTGAGTTTCTAAATCATGCTGCTCAACATCATGGGAAACATGTTTTTACAGATGGTACCAAATCGGCTGCAAGAGTTGGAATTTCAATGGTGGGGTATATTGTCAATAGAAAAAAACTTCCATCCTTTTGTTCACTATTTACTAATGAGCTGTATGCAATAATTATCGCAGTCCGATATATATATATATATATATATATATATATATATATATATATATATATATATATATATATATATATATATATATATATCTTTAAAAATGGTAATCAAAATAGTTTTTATACAATTTTACGGATTTCATTAGCGTTTTACTCTCAATTCAACAAATTTTGCTCAGACATTGTCTTGTACAAGAGGTGCAGGACTGGTTAGTACTTCTGCAGTCTAGGAAGAGCATCAGTGTTCACTTCTGTTGGGTCCCTGCCCACGTTGGGGTGGATGGGAATGAACGAGTAGATAATATAGCTAAGAAATCTTAAGGGCTACTTAATCTATTCCCCATATGTATTCCTTACAAAGGCCTTAAAAATAAGATAAATTTTTGATGCAAAAATAAGTGGCAGGCTCGATGGTCTGAACTAACCATCAATACAAAATTGAAACAAATTCACACTTTGGTGGATAAATGGTCATCTTGTAATTCTACAAGTAGGAGGAATGATATCATTTTAACTAGACTGCGTATCAGCCATACACATGTAACACATAATTATTTAATGATCAAGGGGGAAGGAAGACAGGCCCCTCTTTGTAATACCTGAATAGATGTTAAACATATTTTAGTCGATTCTCCTGTTTTTAATCTTCAAAAGATACATTTACTCCAGGACAAACCTTTAAAGAGATATACTGGGGGAAAATTCTAATACCCTGAACTTAAAAAAAAATGTATGCAGAGTTTTGGTTTATATCACGAGTTTTAATTGATTTATTTTCTAACCCTTTTAATCCCTTCTTATTTCGCATTTAGTTGTGTGATTGGTTTTAAAGGTCAAAATAATACCAAATTGTGTGGTTGTATGGGTAAGATTGATTAATTTGCATTATATAGCACTGAAGGGTCTTTGATGCCCCAGTGCTTAGCCTAAGGCCTAAATTTTGTATTCAATTTAGTGCACACTAGGTTAATATATTTCGGGTATCTCAATTTAAGAAAAGAAAAATTCTGATGAGTTTCAAAGAATTTGTGAATCCCAGGTTGCCCTATCTTATCTCTAGTGGTAGGAGGATAATTGATGTGACGTTCCCCTAAAGAATTTAGAGAAGCTTCACAGATTTTTCTCTTGAAAATAAGACAGGATATGGGAGACTGTTATAATACCCAAAAGCTGGACATTTGCCAATTTCATTCTAGCTAGGAAACCCAATAAAAATGCATTGGAAAGTAGATCTAGGAATAAAAGGTTTTGTTTAAAATTGTTCACGAACAAAATTCTCTTGAGAAAAGTAGACAGATTGAGCAGGGATGTGGTCCCCAGCTTTTTGTGTCGCATTTATTTACGATCCACAATGGTTTAAATGAAATAACTATATTTTTTATATTAATCTGCATGATTAGAAACTATCATCATTAGAAGCATTATACATCAGCCTTTTTTAGGGAAGAATGCTCATGAAAGAGAATATAAGCAAAACCCAAAAGAACGAGACAACTTGCACTTGAATGGTGCCAACAAATCTTTACTCAGTTTTGGATGATGAAAGCCATTCTTAATTATTTTCCATAGATCATGACCCATAGAAAGAGTACTGAAAATGGAATGAATACTAAGTCTTGATATAGCCTCTACAGTTTGTGCCTAAAAGAAAAGGTATCACTCTAAAAGACCTAAAGTAGAACACAATATATCTCTCTTTGTTACTGGACCTAAGAGGCCCAGAGAAGGGTAAGCCCTATTAACAAAGCCATCGAAAAGCATTGGGGTCATCTCTTGATTTCTCAGGATGAGCTTAGCCAAAACTTTTCTCAAGTGGATATCTAGTTTACCGTAGCCAATTATTTTCTTTGAAGAACAGATAAGATTCTGTGTAGATCAAAGCTTGAGTATGATTGTTCAACACATTCTTCTGCACGTAAAACAAAATATGGAGAGGTAGATATTGTACTTAATATGGCTCTTAGAATACGCCAAATGGTATTTAGAACTTCACCTGTTGAAAGCATTCATGTGAATTTAATAAATTGCCGCTTAGTCTGTGAAGAGAGAAATTAGGTTTGCTGTGTATGAGTTAGAAATCAACCTGCCCTTAATAACCCCTTCTTTAATTTTCTAAGAGAGATTTTGGCCCAAGATGATCAAAGTCATTTCAATTCAAGCTAATAGATCAAGTTATTGACATTTTCCGTAAGAAGCAGAAAATTACGGAAATACCCAAAATCAGTCATAAATAAAAACACTTCCCTAGAAGAGAATGGCGAGAGAGGTGATTGTTTTCCATTATCAACAACAATTAAAAATATGAAAGAATCAGCGGTATAAACCCTTCCCTAGAATATGATATTGGCAATCCAAAGAATGGAGTTTTTTTAACCAGACTATGGATCGATCATATATGCCTCACACATAAATACTATACCAACCGTGTGTCACACGATCGTACATAGTAACGACATTTCATTTTGTGTATATATTATGCTTGTATCTTCACTCTCCCCTCGCACTAAAAAGAACCTGAAATAACATGTATGTTTTTCTCACCGTTAACTGTTAACCGATGCCGTGTCGCTTGAACTGGAAATTTCCTGTTGCATTGAACCTGAAATAATGTGTCTGTTTTTCTCACCGTTAACTGTTAACCGGTGTGGTGTCGGTTCAACAGGAAATTTCCTGTTGCATGGAGTTTTTGTATATAAAGGAGAGTGTTCTGTAATAAAGTTACTCAGTTGCTTTCATCCTGTCGTTGAGTAACTTTATTACAGAACACTCTCCTTTATACACACATGTACCAACCGTGTGTCACAATCAAACATAGTAACGATATTTCATTTTGTGTATATATAGTGCTTGTATCTTCGCTCTCCCCTCGCACTAAAAAGAACCTGAAATAATATGTATGATTTTCTCAACATTAACTGTTTATCGATGCGGTGTCAGTTGAACAGGAAATTCCCTGTTGCATTGAACCTGAAATAATGTGTCTGTTTTTCTCACCGTTAACTGTTAACCGGTGCGGTGTCGGTGCAACAGGAAATTTCCTGTTCAACCAACACTGCATCTGTTCACAGTTAACGGTAAGAAAAACATGTTGTAGGACCATTCCCTACTGGTATAACACAACATAAGTATATATGTGTATTTGTGGATGC
>NC_090738.1:56209647-56214647 GCF_036898095.1 Palaemon carinicauda
AACTGAAGAGAAATATAGTCATGAGTAGTAAACGGGTCAAATGGTTTACTTAACTGATATGAATACCGTTTTTGATGACACGATGCTCAAAAGCATCATTTTCATCTCCAGTTTTGAATTCAGTTTATTCCCGATAAAAAGAATAAATAAAAAAACTTTACATTAGGGTTTTATGCTTGTATTAAGAACAGGTAGTAGGTTGGCCAGGGCACCAGCCACCCGTTGATATACTACCGCTAGAGAGTTATGGGGTCCTTTGACTAGCCAGACAGTACTACATTGGATCCTTCTTTCTGGTTACGGTTCATTTTCCCTTTTGCCTACACATAAACTGGATAGTCTGGCCTATTCTTTACATATTCTCCTCTGTCCTCAAACACCTGACAACACTGTGATTATCAAAAAATTCTTCTTCGCCTAAGGGGTTAACTACTGCACTGTAATTGTCAGTGGCTACTTTCCTCTTGGTAAGGGTAGAAGAAACTCTTTAGCTATGGTCAGCAGCTCTTCTAGGAGAAGGACACTCCAAAATCAAACCATTGTTCTCTAGTCTTGGGTAGTACCATAGCCTCTGTACCATGATCTTCCACTGTCTTTGGTTAGAGATCTCTTGCTTGAGGGTACACTCGGGCATACTATTCTATCTTATTTCTCTTCCTCTGGTTTTTTTAAAGTTTTTATAGTTTGTTTAAGAAATATATATATATATATATATATATATATATATATATATATATATATATATATATATATATATATATATATATATGTGTGTGTGTGTGTGTGTGTATATATGTGTGTGTCTGTGTATACATATATATGTGTATATGTGTGTGTATTTATGTATTTAACCATGTGTATGTATGTTAAGTTAAATTAATCTCATTATGCCTGATGTCGAACTTTTAAGCGAAATAAGGAATATGTTTTGATCTCTCTTCAGTGGTGATTAGTGAAAAGGGTACTACTTGTGAAATGTCAAACTTTCACTTTATGACTTAACAAAAAAGAATGGTATTATTATTCAATTTATACATAATTAAATTTTCACAAGAACATGAATAGCAAAGTTTCCTCACTACTCATTCGGGGACATTTCAAAACCCCATGACCACTTTGTTAATTTGAAATCGACACTTTGATACATGAGATTAATTAGATTATTGAATAGATTAAAGACCAATTTCTTACAAGGTGGAGCAATTTAATTTTTCTATAAACGAAAAATTTTAAATTCAGTAAATATCAATGGGTTTTTTAAACAAATAAAGGAACAAATTTGGGTACCACACTGGGCAAGTATGGTGATTCTAATATTGCCCATTTAATAAGACAAACCAAAGGAAGGTTTACAATTTCTTTTAATGAATTTAAATCTATTTCAAAAGGTTATAGATTTTCTCGAAGAGAAATTGAAACTGTTTCACCCCGACGATTACTTGATAACAGAGACTGAGGAGGAATAACTTAATTGCTGCACGATGTAAGATTGATGTTATGTTACTAAGGTTCTGCAGCGCAACTATATTATCTATACACTCATTTTTAACAAGTAGCTAATTCCTAATGTTTAAGAGATGGTTGAAGGAAACTAACTAAATTATATAGCCTATACTGTGGAGAAGTAAGCGGGGCGATGTCTAACCCCAACCCAACTATTAGACGTGACTTGACGGAACAAGGATTTTTCAAGTCCTTTTGACAAAAGCTATTTCCATTATTACCAGGTGTAAGGAAAAAAAAAATTTAATTTCTATAGGAAAAGGTAGACGAATGTGAACTGTTGAGCTTCCATTTAAGATTCTCGTGTTATGCAAATTTAAATTCCGCTCATGAATGGCAGAGGCAAAGAATAGTGACAATGCCCTAGCTAGCAGGACAATGTCCTAAAGCCTGGCCATACATCCATATGATCAGCGCCCAAGCGCTCTTTCCATGCAAGCTAGGATCAGGGAGTGCAAGGCAAGGACTGCTGATTACTGAGCAGGTAGACCTATAGGCTCCCCCAGACCCCACATCATTTGCTTATGAAGATGGTAAGTTTGCAGATACTACAGGAAACTATCAAGTTTAAGCGTGACTCAATCTTCCGTCCAATAGAACGCCAAGCAGTTACGTTTCCAATAGGCCACCATAACCCAAAATACAGTATCTATTTTGGTTTTCAGAGGTAACCGAATCTTTTGGGATCAAACGTGGCCAGGGACGTAGATAGGCATTTGTGTGTTTAGTCCCTTGCGCAATCCACCTTTATATTATTTGAGAATTTTAGAATAAACTAGGAAATCAAAGTCATTATTGGTAGCTTGAATTTAGATTGAATATTTGAAAACAGTTCTTAATGCCTCCTACTGTATAAGTTCGATCCAGTAAATCCGATTATTTATGAACAATTTGATCTGAGGTTCAAGGTAAATAATGTAACGCAATTTATAATCTTGGTTAATGTCACAGAAAATTTTAATCAAATGTTTTCTCTCAAAATTGTAATAGTTGACATTTCTGCATAAATTAATGCCGTGTGGCCTTCGAGATTAAAATTTATAGATATAAATCTATGAAATGGATCATCAATCACTCCTTTCCTCTGGCATACGGACTAATTGTTGGGGAAAGTTACGACGCATAAAGAAAATAGTCACAAAAAACGAGAGTAGTGAAAAAAATTGTTAGTTTTCAACTATGTGGTTAAAGGCTCATTCAAATCAAAATGAGTATACCCCGTAACAGCAAAGTTATAAGGTACTAGAACAAGAAATACTTGGTTATGGTAGACAAAAAGAATTCAAAACACCGAGACGATTACTTTCTGCACATTTTCGATGTATAATCAAAAGGACTTATAACTGACTAATATAAGAAAATTAAACAAATTTTAATGACAACATGAAACTGCGCACCTGTAGAGTCGCGAGTAATACTATGGATTGTAGCATACCGCCATGACAAATTGAGACGGATAATCACGATAATATGCAGAGTGGCCTAATCATAGAAGTGATATTCAACACTGCAATGCTTAAGCGTCTTATTTACGGTACACATTGTGGGGTTGTGTTACATTTAACCTAGAAAGTTTTTTCTGATTCTAATTGCTATTTCATTACTCTTTAGAAATAAATTGGGAATATATATTTGTGATGACTTTTTCCTTTTCAGTTATTTCATTTTGGGTTTAGATTTTAAATTGGGAACCTCTATATCTTAATTTCCCTTTTTCTCCTCTCTCTCGAGATCAGATATGTCATCCCGCCATTGCAGGCTTGGGAGCCATATCAAATACCCCTCTAATTTTGGCCATATAAACGCCACTGTACATAGTCTACTATTAAGTCACGTTTTTTTACTGATATAAAGCCCCCTTGTTAGTAATTATAGTAATCATACTGTTTTTTTCGTCATAGTATGATGTAACACTTATTACTATATATCCTCTTCAATTATTTCTTATTATTGTGAAGGATAGGGGCTTTGTTAAACAGCATTAAAGATTGTAAAACAACAATAATAAGAATAGTTATTTCTATTAAAGGTAAATCAACCAAAGAGATATAAAAGGCATTTTAAAGCTAGATATAGGAAGAACTAAGGGAGGGGCTGAATTTTAAAAGACAACTCATATAAAGTAGGAATGATGGTGATTGAGATGTCCTCGTATAGGGCGAACCCTCAAAATATGACTCAACGCCGAAGAGGGACTGATGCTGCACAAGGGCGATGCCTTCTGGTTCCTTTTTCCCCTCCTGACATTCGATGGTTCCCGACTGTCTGTCTCCTCTCTCTCTCTCTCTCTCTCTCTCTCTCTCTCTCTCTCTCTCTCTCTCTCTCTCTCTCTCTCTCTCTCTCTCTCTCTCTTTTGATTTATCCTTATTTCCACCAATTAATTTAGCCGTGTATAGTTATAAAAGACTTCATATTTACAATATATTGGCACGCACATACACACACACCATATATATATATATATATATATATATATATATATATATATATATATATATATATATATATATATATATATATATATATATATATATATGTATATATATATATATATACATATATATATATATATATATATATATATATATATATATATATATATATATATATATATATATATATAAAACCAAGTTTACCTTTTCATGTTGATCATCTATGAGGAATGTTGCGTACCTGCTCTGATCGCACTACCAGAGATATAGATAGCGCCTAACGCATTTAAGCTGTCAAAGAAGAAACCATCTAGAACCAAATTGAAATCGAAAAAAAAGGATATTCAACAACCTACTGGCCATTGATAAATAATCGCCGACTTGTTCGGTCTTTCTTTTTGTGGCACCATAATCCCTCCTATCGCCTTCGGAGTTTAGTCATTAAAGACTGATTCAAAATGTAAGCTTTGTAAAGCAGTTCAGTAGGTATGTTTTTGCCCAATTGTGAGAACATAGAAAGCAACAAAGCTCTCCTTTCCAAATTTACAAAGGGGTTGAGTTAAGTTAGAGATGTAGGACAACAATTTCTGAGATATTTGCGAAAAACTGTTTTCCTTTCTTTTTGGTAATAAAACTCTCCGTCCAAGACCGAATTCATTTTGAATCACTTCTTCCTCCCCCAGTATTTAAAAAATGTGAAAGTTTTTTTACAAAGGAACACTAAATTGGTTCAATATGAACCCGACTACAAATTCATCAAATTTATCATAAAACTCCAAAAAATATTAGGATTATTGCACACATATATATCAGTCTGTAGCTTTACAGCAATCGTCTTTGGTTTGTCCTTTGCATTATGTGTGAATGGAATGTTGTGATGTGTGAATGTTTTTTTAATTATATTATTAGATTTCATCAACTCAGATGTTCATGTCGGTGCTGAATTACCTCTGTGGTTCTTTGCTCGGAATTACATAATCCAATCTAATCCAAACGTCCTATACTGCAGGACTTGTTATAAATCGTTTGCTACACCCAACAGCTCTAAACACGATAGTATTTGCA
>NC_090738.1:56227147-56242147 GCF_036898095.1 Palaemon carinicauda
TATATTTAGATATATAGATATATATAGATACAGTATATGTATACATATATATATATATATATATATGTATATATATATATATATATATATATATATATATATATATATATATATATATACATATATATATATATATATATATATATATATATATATATATATATATATATATATATATATATATATATATATATATATATATACATATAAATATATATATATATATATATATATATATATATATATATATATATATATATATATGTATATATATATATATATATATATATATATATATATATATATATATATATATATATATATATATACGAGGTACAGTCAAAAGCAAATGTCCTGTCGTCTCCAGTCCCCCTCTGTCACCCCTAATTTATATAAATTCCAGAATTTCCGGTGTAAAAGAGTTTGATTGATAGGGGGGAGGGCAACGGGTGGGGGGATGACGACAGTGGGCCGGGGAAGTATTTGTTAGAGCTGTGAGGGGTGTGATAGTAGGGGAACCACGAAAAATGATGGAAGAACGTAAATTCAGTATAATTTCTCCAGATCTTAATTCTATCATTATAATGATTCTAACTTATAATCATATGGTATATTTGTTGTGTTATTTGCTATGCCATTCTCACGAACAACTTATTGACAAAAAGGATCGATGTTTAGTTTGGAAATATATTATGACCCGACTGAAAAATCTTTCGTAAACACAAGCTAGGCATCCTCTCTCCCTCTCTCTCTCTCTCTCTCTTCCCATAAATTTACATATATATATATATATATATATATATATATATATATATATATATATATATATATATATATATATATATATATATATATATATATATATATATATATATATATTTGGGCTTAGGCCATGTCGTGCTGATGGAAGTTCCTTCGTTGGTAGCTTCCTAAGTTATATGTGACTACAGTGCTATATCCCAGAGAATTTACCGAAGGTACCCAGAATTCTAACTCCTGGAGCGAGTATCCCTTAAATCTCTCCAAGGGATATTGCGTAAGGACGTATCTTGACACGTCTCATAGCTATTTACACCCCAAATAGCCTTTCATTACGAGAGGGAATGTGGCAAGAAAAATAGGAGAGTCGTTAGCGAGGTAAACACTCGACTCTCCTAATGTACTGTAAATAGTTCGGGCGCGGCGCCACCAAACATTCTTTCGTTTGTAGCTTTTGGTGACAGTATTTTTCAGTGTTATCTCGCTATTTTCGAGGAATTTCTTTGCTAATGATGGATTCTCCCGCTTCATCAGCATCTGGAAAGTTAAGTAATATTTTTAGATTGTGTAAATGTAGGCTCTTGCCAGTTTTTGCTCTCGATTGATATCGTAATTAACGTAACAAGAGCCGTTGCCAGCCGGATGGTGTCATGAACGCGATCGTTCTTTTGTTCATTTAGTTAGCAAGAACGATATTCCCGGCATTATTGCTTTAATAACTTTAGCTATCTAGAAGTTTAGCTAGGGATTTTTATATTATGTCATTGTTGTCGTGTTTTTGGCCTTTGATAAGAGCCTCACGGGTGCTAGTCTAGTAGCCTAAGCACTCTCACACCTAATGCATGATATAACCTTCCTGGTAAAGTTTTATTGAAGCTCAGGCAATATTTTATACAATTAAGATATTACAATTTCTTTTTCCTCTTCCATTATAGTATACCAGAGTTACGTAGAACGTTTCTCTAAGCTCTTTAGCTTAATAGCTTTAGTGCTTTGGTATACTTTATATGTCCCCATTACTCTTGTATTGTCTTTAGGGGTAAGATAGACATCATTGCCCTTTTAAGTCAATACTATCTCTATGAGATATAAGAGTAATTCCCTTCCCCTCTGATTAGCCTAGGTGATTAGCCTCAGTGAATTTGCTGTTACCTATGGTTTGGTAAATTCTCTGGGGCGTTTCGCTTCTCTCTCCTTTTCTCTGAGCTGGCAACTGAGTAGCTTGTCAGCATTGAGTTTGGAGTGGAGGACGGGACATCAGAGTAAAGTCTGTGTTAGGCATCTAGCTACCTGGATTTATACCGGCAACTGAGTTAGCTTGTCGGTATTCCAGTAGGGCTAGTTGCTGTTCAGGAGGCTAGCCTCCCTAGACCTTGGTGGTTATTGTTTCACAATTTCCGCCTTATGATCTAGCAGACAGTCCTGTATTAGGGGTTCTTAACTGGAAGATAGGTTTCTTCCCTGTTTTGATCCATAGTACAAGATTCTGTTCTCTTAAAGCTCGTTTTCGGACGTTCTCTCATTGCCTAACCCAACCTGGGGAATTGAATTCCCCTATTTGAGGTTACTATGAGGACAGAATCCTTCAGGTTAGGTAAGACCCTAGGGTATTACCTTTCTTATGGACTATTCACCCCTGCCCCGCTATCTCTTTCGTGTTGAATGATCCAACACCCTTATGGCCATGGTCCTACATATGCTCCTATGGACATCTGTGGACCTGGCTTGAGTTTTTCTGTCCGTAGCTAGTACGCTGCTGGCAGATAACCTCATATCTTTGAGTGTTCCTTAGAGTTCTCCCTTGAACTGCCTTCCATATGCCTTAAGATGGGATATGGTTGAGTGGAAGCCGAATTTATTTCCCTCTTCCACTGGCACACTCTTTCAGGATGTCTTAGTTAATCTTTGCCGTCTTCTATCCTTATCTTTTTCTCCTACTATCAATCATGGGCTACGTCAGCAGTTCATTCTGCCGACAGTTTTGGATGGCTAGGCTAACAGTTTGCTGTTAACCCTTTCCTTGAACATCGTAGACCGATGCCGTTGGTTAGGTCCTAGGTATATCTGCCGGAAACTGAGTAGCTTGCCGGCAACT
This sequence comes from Palaemon carinicauda, assembly GCF_036898095.1. Taxonomy (NCBI): domain Eukaryota; kingdom Metazoa; phylum Arthropoda; class Malacostraca; order Decapoda; family Palaemonidae; genus Palaemon; species Palaemon carinicauda. Next base: position 56,230,002 of record NC_090738.1, read on the forward strand.
ATCCTATGCCTTCTATCCAAATATTAAACATTATATTGCCGGCGGTTGCCGGCAGGTCTGGTAGATACCAGCCTGCTGGCATATGCCGGACTAGCCCAATATGCTGACAATGCCGGCAAGGCTGACGTTGTCGGCAGGACCGACTTTGTCGGCCACTTATATTATTTTATTGCCGGCAGGTTCGACTAGACGTTGGCCTACCGGCATAAGCTAGCTAGTCCATCATGCCGACGTTGCCGGCGGGGCCGGCAGTGTCGGCAGGGCCGGCATTGCCGGCAGGCCCGGCATTGACGGCAGGCCCGGCATTGCCGGCAGGCCCGGCAGTGTCGGCGGGGCCGGCAGTGTCGGCGGGGCCGGCAATGTCGGCGGGGCCGGCAATGTCGGCGGGGCCGGCAGCGTCGGCAGGGACAGCAGTGTCGGCAACATTGATGGCATACTGCCGCCGGCAACTGCTGTACCCAGAAAAAATTATTATTTTTTCCAGCCTACAAATGGTTCTTGTACAGCCATTTGTGAGACCATCATATAGAGAGATGTTTCTCTTTTATAATAATGGATATATCCATTTAATATTATCCACTATATTGAACATTTTAAGAGGATATGTCAAGAAGACACTAAATATTTAGATATTTCCTCTATTATTATTTAATTCTTTATGAATTTTTTAGTTCAATATTGGGGGGGGGTCATAGCAAATGGCTGATCGGGAAACACATGTGGGTGTCTTTCCTTCTATAGCTTACCCTATCCAAGCTAAATATAATAACTGTTGTTATGTTGAAATCAGAAAATATCACAGAAAACTCATTTGCTTTTCTTTTATTTACAGGAGGAGCATCCCGAGTGTGGGAACAACTTCTGTAAGGTCTGCAGCAAGGACTTCTACGGACATGGCGTGTGTAGGTCTCACGCCCACTGTTCCATCACCAAAGGGGCTCTCAAGTACTGGGACCCGTAGGTATGTACCGTGTGTGAGAGGTTGGTTAAGGAGGCTTTTGATGAACAAAAGTCTACCAAGTCTAGGGATGCAGCTAGGGGTGCACTGCGTAAATGGGTAAGAGGTTTTCAAAAGAACACCTCGGGCCCATACCTTCCTAATGCTAGGATGAGGGACTGTCTCTTCCCCGGATGACACTATCATCTCCAAGACGAAACCTGCAATCCCTTTGGTGCAGATTCAGGTTCAGAAGCCTAAAGAACCTGATGTTGCGGATACTTTGGAAAGTATCCATTTAGACGACAATATGTCTGTCGTCTCTGAGGAGACCGAGAAGAATCTCCTTGTAGAAGAGTTAGACCAGGAGGCAGTTGTCCCTCCTGCTAGTGATATGGAGAACGTCGAAATGGCTTCGGTTTCTTCGGCTGCGGTGGCTGAGCCAGCACCCTCAACATCTTCACAACCGCCTCATCTGGAAACGATTACTAGTACTCTCCAGTCCTTAATGTCAATGGTTTATGACTTACAGAAGAAGTCTACCGAGAAAGAGACCACTTTCCGGACAGAAATTGAGCAGTTAGTTTCTTCGCGACTAGCCGGGAAGAAGCTAAACGTTAAGGACCTTCCTGCATTCTCTGACGTTAACCCGTGGAGGTATGCGGAACATATGCCTATGTCAGCAGGCAGGATCTTCCTCTCGGAGAAACTGGGTACCGTTCCAGTGGAGGAGATTGAGTTTTGGCCCAGCAGAAGGGCCTACCCGGACTGTTATGTCAGATTAAAAAATGAACCGGTAGCCAAAGATGTAATTGTCTCTGAGCTCGCTAAGGCGCAAGCTATGCTTACATCAAACCTAAAAGAAAGGGCATTCACTAGGTCAAAGGTGCCGGCTTTGAGCAAGAAATACCCATCATTTATTGCTGACCCTCAATGTGCTTTTCCCTTTATGGATAAAGGGCCTAAAGCAGCCCTGAAGGCGGCGAAGGCAAGAAAACCCTGTCCCACGCTAGAAGAATGCAAGCCTTTCTCCCTTGCTTTCCCTTCAGATGATAAAGTCTGGAAGGACGTTCATGTTACCTTCTCAGTCGGGAAGCTGGAGGCCGATATCGCTGGACGACAGTTCAACGAGGACCTCCCAAAGCTGTCAGAGTTTCTCTTAAAAAGAGAACACGAGACTAAAGAACGCCTGGCTGTGTCTATGTCTCTCCAAACAGGGCTAGAAACAATGGCTAGCATTCCTAATACCCCAGACATGTATATGGTCTTTGCCAAGGCTCACTTGGCTACAGTAACTAAGGATCTGTACAACTTTGTCAGAGCCAGGACGGCTTGTAGAGAGTTCGTGCTCGCTTCCGCCTCCGTAAAACACGAACCCAGAAAGCTCATAGCTTCTAATATCTGGGGAAAAGACCTCTTTCCTAGTGATGTGGTCAAAGAGGTCGTAGATAAGGCTGCCTCGGAGAACAGAAATCTGCTCTCCAAGTGGGGCGTATCCTCAAAGAGGAAATCTTCGGCTGAAGGAGGTCCCCAGCCGAAGAACAAGTCTAAACGACCTCGATTGCCCTCTCAACCAAGACAGCAACACCAACAGCTTCCTGTGGCCACGGTGTCCCACACAGTGGCACAACCTACCACCACCTTTCAACTGGTGCCCCAAACATTTCACCCCAGCCTTTGAAAGGCAATCGGCTTCTTTTAAGCCAAAGTTTCGAGGATCCTTTCGAGGTTCCTCTAGACGCCCCTTCAGAGGAAGAGGCTACAAGGGTGGACGTGGCCAAGGAGGTAAATCCTCCAACCAGCACTCAAAGTGAGATGCTGCCGGTAGGAGGGAGACTTCTCCATTTTCAGGATCAGTGGACATTCGATCCTTGGGCCCACAGCCTGATCAAGATGGGACTAGGGTGGAGTTGGAACCCGACTCCACCAAGCTTTCCTCATTTCTTCCAACCCTCAACCCCAGTTTTGGAAGAATATGTTCAGGAATTACTGGACAAGAAAGTAATACGGAAAACAAAGTCCATCAAGTTCCAAGGAAGGATATTCTGTGTTCTGAAAAAGGATTCGGAAAAGCTCAGAGTCATTCTGGACTTATCTCCACTCAACAAGTTCATTGTGAACTACAAGTTCAGAATGCTGACGCTTCAGCACATAAGGACCCTTCTGCCCAAAAGGGCATACACAGTCTCCATAGACATGACGGATGCATACTGGCATGTACCAATCAACCGTCAGGTTTCCCCCTACCTAGGGTTCAAGCTCTAGAAAAGAAGATATGTCTTCAGAGCCATGCCCTTCGGTTTGAACATCACACCGAGAATATTTACAAAGCTTGCGAACGCAGTTACTCGACAACTACGCCTCAAGGGTGTTCAGGTATTGGCTTACCTGGACGACTGGCTGGTGTGGGCAGCATCCAAGGAAGAATGCATGCAAGCCTCCATAAAAGTGATCCAGTTCCTAGAGTATCTAAGGTTCAAGATAAACTTGAAAAAGTCTCGGCTGTCTCCAGCTCAAAAGTTCCAGTGGCTGGGAGTTCATTGGGACTTACAGTCACATTGCCTCTCGTTGCCGATGGCAAAGAGAAAGGAGATGGTAGGGGCCGTCAAAAATCTTCTTCATTCTCGAAGAATATCAAGAAGACAACACGAGAGAGTGTTGGGGTCTCTCCAGTTTGCCTCTTTGACGGACCCCCTTTTGAGAGCATGATTAAAAGATGCATCAGGGATCTGGAGAAAATTCACTTACAACGATCGAAGAGATCTACTAAGACCACTACCAAGTCGTCTACGATCAATTCTCAAGCCATGGTCGGAAGTGAAGAGCTTAAGAGGAAAAGTACCCTTGCAACCACTCCCTCCTGCAGTCACCGTCCACACGGACGCCTCAAAGGAAGGATGGGAGTCATTCTCATCATCGAAAGGTACAGGGAACTTGGTCCCCCCTCTTCAAGTCCTTCCACATCAATTACCTGGAAGCCATGGCAGTGTTTCTTTCCCTGAAGAAACTGAAACTTCGCCACTCTATCCACATTCGTCTGGTTCTAGACAGCGAAGTGGTTATGAGATGCATAAATCGACAAGGTTCGAGATCGCCTCAGCTAAATCATGTGATACTAGCAATCTTTCATCTGTCCAAGAAGATGAAATGGCACTTATCAGCAGTCCACCTTCAAGGATTCCGCAATGTGACAGCGGACGCTCTATCCAGGTTCAGCCCGATAGAGTCTGAATGGTCCCTAGACGCAGGATCATTCTCGTTCATATTGAACAAAGTCCCAGGATTGCAAGTAGATCTCTTCGCAACGAGCGACAACAGGAAGTTGGCCCGGTACGTAGCCCCGTACGAGGATCCTCTAGCGGAAGCAACGGACGCAATGTCCCTGGATTGGAACAGGTGGTCCAGGATTTACCTGCTCTCACCAACCAACCTACTGTTGAAAGCACTCGACAAACTGAGATCCTTTCAGGGATGGGCAGCGATAGTGGCCCACAAGTGGCCAGGCAGTGTATGGTTTCCGTTGATAACAGAACTACGCCTGAAGCTGATCCCGTTGCTGGAACCAGTTCTTACTCAGCTAGTACAGAAATCGACTGTCTACACTTCATCAGAGAAAACCCGGAACCTTCATCTCATGATTTTCTCACCCTGGCGGTCAAGAAAAGGTTCGGGATTTCGGCAGACAGTATTAAGTCCAAGTCAACGAGAAGACAATACGAATCCTCCTGGAAGAAATGGGTGGCCTCTGTTAAGGCGAAGAAACCTCAAGAGATTTCTACGGATTTCTGCTTGTCCTTCTTCATCCATCTTCATGGACAAGGACTAGCGGCTAATTCGATTACGACATGCAAATCTGCCTTGGCTAGATCGATTCTTTATGCCTTCCTAGTGGACTTTTCTAATGAAATCTTCAATAAGATTCCGAAAGCCTGTGCTAAACTTCGACCTGCAGCCCATCCTAGGCCTATTTCATGGTCCTTGGATAAGGTGCTTCATCTGGCTTCGACCTTGAACAATGAAGATTGCTCGCTAAAAAACTTGACTCAGAAAGTGATATTTTTATTTGCACTAGCCTCAGGAGCCAGAGTTAGTGAAATAGTGGCCCTCTCGAGGGATGACGGCCACATACAGTTTACACCAAATGGTAAACTAAATCTCTTTCCGGATCCGACGTTTCTCGCCAAGAATGAGCTACCCACTAAGAGATGGGGCCCCTGGAGAATCTGCCCTCTGAAGGAAGAAGCATTTCTCTGTCCAGTGGAATGCTTAAAGGTCTATCTTCGTAGAACTTCAGGCTTTAGGGAAGGCCAACTTTTTAGGGGAGAGACTTCTGGTTCGACATTATCTTTGAAACAGATAAAGGCGAAAATCACTTACTTTATTCGCAGAGCGGATCCTGATAGCACACCCGCAGGTCATGATCCGAGAAAGGTTGCCTCGTCTCTCAATTTTTTCCAAACTATGTCGTTTGATAATCTGCATGCTTATACTGGTTGGAAGTCCTCCAGAGTATTTTTCAAGCACTATGCGAAGCAACTGCAAGAAATAAATCTTCATGTGGTGGCTGCAGGCTGTGTAATAAAGCCTGTAGTTTGATTACTGCGAAGGGCAGTGCACTAATTGGGACTGTTAGTGAAGGGTGTACATGATAGACTTCGGTATATCATGATATTGAGTGTCGATTTGGACATTATATACTGTCTTACTCAGTTAAGTGAACTTAAGCATAATATTTGACGTGTGCCAGCATATTTATGCGTGATGTTTTTTAGTAATAACATTTATTGAAATTTCCTATTTCATAGAGTGGCAATGTTTCTCTTGTAGACGAAACCTATTTATTTTGTTATTACCATTATGCTTTTTATGTCTATGTATAGCATAAAATATATGATTTAATCATAACTTCTGTGTTTCTTGTTAATAAACTATGGAAGGAATCTTTGCGTCTATCTCGCCTTAAGATTATTTGATTATATTCAGAGCATCCTTGATCCTCTTGAGATCTTGAGGGACAAGATCCCTTGTTATGCAAACAGGTAAGTTTGGTTGTACTATGTTTGTTACTGTATTATTATTCCTACGCAAACATAAACTTGTCTGATTGGCAGACTTAGGAGGTACAGTACTCTATTCAGTACCTGATACAAACTACTCTTTACGAATATATGGTACAATATACTTCTGCTTGCTAAATTGTTCCTTGAACTCACAATCCTCGGGTTTTTTCCTAGAGTCTATACAGACTTTCCCTGTAGGGGGCAGGAAGAAATGGCATATGACATGCTCAGTTGATTGATGTATTGCGGTAACATCGAGTGTCTTTGGTCTTTATGTCCAATTAGGAAATAGTCAACTCAAGATAACGGCACAATTAAATCCACAGATACATTAATGCTCTGGTAAACTTCCATCAGCACGACATGGCCTAAGCCAAAAAAACGGATTTTGAGCGTAGTGAAAAATCTATTTTTGGGTGAAAGAGCCATGTCGTCCTGATGGACCCACTTTCCTTTGGTTAAAGGGTGTTTATCCCTACCTATGGTACTGTATCTGGAATAAATACTTTAAAAGCTACGGAAGAATGTTTGGTGGTGCCGCGTAGCGGCGGAAGCCCGAACTATTTACAGTACATTAGGAGAGTCGAGTGTTTACCTCGCTAACGACTCTCCTATTTTTCTTGCCACATTCCCTCTCGTAATGAAAGGCTATTTGGGGTGTAAATAGCTATGAGACGTGTCAAGATACGTCCTTACGCAATATCCCTTGGAGAGATTTAAGGGATACTCGCTCCAGGAGTTAGAATTCTGGGTACCTTCGGTAAATTCTCTGGGATATATCACTGTAGTCACATATAACTTAGGAAGCTACCAACGAAGGAACTTCCATCAGGACGACATGGCTCTTTCACCCAAAAATAGATTTTCCACTACGCTCAAAATCCGTTATATAAAGAGTGTGATTCTAGATGCGGAAAGTGCGGGGTAGGAAGATTGGTTTTTTTGGAGTGGTTATGAGAAAGGAGTCATTTTGTTTGAAAGTAATTCATTAGCGATTCATCAGTATCACAGTTTTTTTTAGTAATGATCCCAAATTGTAATTACGTTGTATAACCCATATTTTGTGTTATGTGATATAATATTCCAACAGAAATGTTATTCGCTAAAATAATGAATTTTAGAATAATTTGTAAATTTTTGTCTGACTGAAAAGCCTTATTCATACACAATTCACAAATCCTATAACAGTTCATTTTCTCAAGATAGCATATCAATAATTGGTTTGAAACAATTCAGCATATATGAACAAGTATTTCAGGGAAGACTTGTGATTGTGTGGGAAGTCAATCATCTGAGACCAATAATATTACAAATCATCTTCACCTTACTTTATATATTCTCCTAGCTTACAACATGTAATGTTAGCTAGACGTGCTCAAAGCTTTTTTTGGTCTCGTTAAGTATTTATTTTAAAGATAGGGTTCACATTAAGGTAAGAAAGTATGTGCCACCACAAATGAATTCTACTGTAGTTTGTAGATTCAATAGACACTTAATGCTTGAAATATTGCATGTCAGAATCTTTAGACATTATCTGTCCTGAGAACTGATTACATGTTAATGACTCTCTCTCTCTCTCTCTCTCTCTCTCTCTCTCTCTCTCTCTCTCTCTCTCTCTCTCTCTCTCTCTCTCTCAAATGTTGACTTGGGTAATGCAATGGTATTTTTTGTGAGGGTTCTTTAATTAAAAGTGATATTCTCAAATGATATTATTAAATGCGTGAAACAAGCACTCTGTGATTGGTTAACTTATAAAACCATAGTGGATGGCTAGTGTAAGGTTTGAGAGAGAGAACCAACGGACAGAAAGAAGTAATGTTCATATATGCTGAACTGCTACATACCAATTGTTGCAATGTTATCTTAAGAAAATGAATTGTTTTTGGACTTGTGAAATGTGCATGCGTAAGGTTTTTCAGTCTGACCAAAATTTACAAATTATACCTAAAGTCATTATTTTAGCGAAAAACTCTTCTGGTTGAATGTTACATCGAATAACGCAATAAATGGGTCTATACAACGTAATTATAATTTCGAATCATTGCCAAAAATATTATGATACTGATGAACGTTGTTGAATAGGGAGCCGAAGTCATGACGTCCGTTAATATGGCAATGGCCACCCTGGTTAAACACTTTTCGCAAATATCCTCTTGCGGGCTGGCTGCTTAGCATAACGTAGAGTTGATTTCCTAGTACTCTGATGACAAAAATACATAAAGCCTAATAAAAACCACTACATTTCAGATGATATACTGCCCTTATCCTATTCATATGGGATAATGACTGGAAAGGTCTAGTTAAAGTGTGGCTGTGTTAGAACACTGGTAAAGTCCCAGGTCTGTAAGCACATAAAGCAGTTGTTGTGAACCGGCACGTGTTAATTTGACATGAGACATCGGTTCCCTATTACTTTCAAATAAAATGCTTCCTTCCCAGTAACAGAACGCTTCCTCTCCCTTACCCCACCATTTACGCCTTTAGAATCACATTATTTCGAGTTATATATATATATATATATATATATATATATATATATATATATATATATATATATATATATATATATATATATATATATATATATACAATCATATATAATTACCATCTCCTCCTGCGCCTATAGGCGTAAAGGGCTTCGGTTTCATTTCGCCAGTCATCTTTATCTTGAACTTTTAAATCAATACGTCTCCATTCATTATCTCCTACTTTACGTCTCATAGTCCTCTGCCATGTAGGTCTGTGTCTTCCAACCCTCCCATTGCTATTTGAAGCCCGCTTGAAATTTTGGTGAACTAATCTCTCTTGGGGAGTGCGAAGAACATGCCCAGACCATCTCCATCTACCCCTTACCATGATCTCATCCACATTTGACACTCGGGTAATCTCTCTAATAATTTCATTTCTAATCCTGTTCTGCCACTTAACTCCCAATATTCTTTTGAAGGCTTTTCTATCAAATCTACAATATCTGTTGGATAGTGTTTCATTGACCTACCATGATTTTTCAAGCACTATGCGAAGCAACTGCAAGAAATAAATCTTCATGTGGTGGCTGCAGGTTGTGTAATAAAGCCTGTAGTTTGATTACTGCGAAGGGCAGTGCACTAATTGGGACTGTTAGTGAAGGGTGTACATGATAGACTTCGGTATATCATGATATTGAGTGTCGATTTGGACATTATATACTGTCTTACTCAGTTAAGTGAACTTAAGCATAATATTTGACGTGTGCCAGCATATTTATGCGTGATGTTTTTTAGTAATAACATTTATTGAAATTTCCTATTTCATAGAGTGGCAATGTTTCTCTTGTAGACGAAACCTATTTATTTTGTTATTACCATTATGCTTTTTATGTCTATGTATAGCATAAAATATATGATTTAATCATAACTTCTGTGTTTCTTGTTAATAAACTATGGAAGGAATCTTTGCGTCTATCTCGCCTTAAGATTATTTGATTATATTCAGAGCATCCTTGATCCTCTTGAGATCTTGAGGGACAAGATCCCTTGTTATGCAAACAGGTAAGTTTGGTTGTACTATGTTTGTTACTGTATTATTATTCCTACGCAAACATAAACTTGTCTGATTGGCAGACTTAGGAGGTACAGTACTCTATTCAGTACCTGATACAAACTACTCTTTACGAATATATGACACAATATACTTCTGCTTGCTAAATTGTTCCTTGAACTCACAATCCTCGGGTTTTTTCCTAGAGTCTATACAGACTTTCCCTGTAGGGGGCAGGAAGAAATGGCATATGACATGCTCAGTTGATTGATGTATTGCGGTAACATCGAGTGTCTTTGGTCTTTATGTCCAATTAGGAAATAGTCAACTCAAGATAACGGCACAATTAAATCCACAGATACATTAATGCTCTGGTAAACTTCCATCAGCACGACATGGCCTAAGCCAAAAAAACGGATTTTGAGCGTAGTGAAAAATCTATTTTTGGGTGAAAGAGCCATGTCGTCCTGATGGACCCACTTTCCTTTGGTTAAAGGGTGTTTATCCCTACCTATGGTACTGTATCTGGAATAAATACTTTAAAAGCTACGGAAGAATGTTTGGTGGTGCCGCGTAGCGGCGGAAGCCCGAACTATTTACAGTACATTAGGAGAGTCGAGTGTTTACCTCGCTAACGACTCTCCTATTTTTCTTGCCACATTCCCTCTCGTAATGAAAGGCTATTTGGGGTGTAAATAGCTATGAGACGTGTCAAGATACGTCCTTACGCAATATCCCTTGGAGAGATTTAAGGGATACTCGCTCCAGGAGTTAGAATTCTGGGTACCTTCGGTAAATTCTCTGGGATATATCACTGTAGTCACATATAACTTAGGAAGCTACCAACGAAGGAACTTCCATCAGGACGACATGGCTCTTTCACCCAAAAATAGATTTTCCACTACGCTCAAAATCCGTTATATAAAGAGTGTGATTCTAGATGCGGAAAGTGCGGGGTAGGAAGATTGGTTTTTTTGGAGTGGTTATGAGAAAGGAGTCATTTTGTTTGAAAGTAATTCATTAGCGATTCATCAGTATCACAGTTTTTTTTAGTAATGATCCCAAATTGTAATTACGTTGTATAACCCATATTTTGTGTTATGTGATATAATATTCCAACAGAAATGTTATTCGCTAAAATAATGAATTTTAGAATAATTTGTAAATTTTTGTCTGACTGAAAAGCCTTATTCATACACAATTCACAAATCCTATAACAGTTCATTTTCTCAAGATAGCATATCAATAATTGGTTTGAAACAATTCAGCATATATGAACAAGTATTTCAGGGAAGACTTGTGATTGTGTGGGAAGTCAATCATCTGAGACCAATAATATTACAAATCATCTTCACCTTACTTTATATATTCTCCTAGCTTACAACATGTAATGTTAGCTAGACGTGCTCAAAGCTTTTTTTGGTCTCGTTAAGTATTTATTTTAAAGATAGGGTTCACATTAAGGTAAGAAAGTATGTGCCACCACAAATGAATTCTACTGTAGTTTGTAGATTCAATAGACACTTAATGCTTGAAATATTGCATGTCAGAATCTTTAGACATTATCTGTCCTGAGAACTGATTACATGTTAATGACTCTCTCTCTCTCTCTCTCTCTCTCTCTCTCTCTCTCTCTCTCTCTCTCTCTCTCTCTCTCTCTCTCTCTCTCTCTCTCTCTCTCAAATGTTGACTTGGGTAATGCAATGGTATTTTTTGTGAGGGTTCTTTAATTAAAAGTGATATTCTCAAATGATATTATTAAATGCGTGAAACAAGCACTCTGTGATTGGTTAACTTATAAAACCATAGTGGATGGCTAGTGTAAGGTTTGAGAGAGAGAACCAACGGACAGAAAGAAGTAATGTTCATATATGCTGAACTGCTACATACCAATTGTTGCAATGTTATCTTAAGAAAATGAATTGTTTTTGGACTTGTGAAATGTGCATGCGTAAGGTTTTTCAGTCTGACCAAAATTTACAAATTATACCTAAAGTCATTATTTTAGCGAAAAACTCTTCTGGTTGAATGTTACATCGAATAACGCAATAAATGGGTCTATACAACGTAATTATAATTTCGAATCATTGCCAAAAATATTATGATACTGATGAACGTTGTTGAATAGGGAGCCGAAGTCATGACGTCCGTTAATATGGCAATGGCCACCCTGGTTAAACACTTTTCGCAAATATCCTCTTGCGGGCTGGCTGCTTAGCATAACGTAGAGTTGATTTCCTAGTACTCTGATGACAAAAATACATAAAGCCTAATAAAAACCACTACATTTCAGATGATATACTGCCCTTATCCTATTCATATGGGATAATGACTGGAAAGGTCTAGTTAAAGTGTGGCTGTGTTAGAACACTGGTAAAGTCCCAGGTCTGTAAGCACATAAAGCAGTTGTTGTGAACCGGCACGTGTTAATTTGACATGAGACATCGGTTCCCTATTACTTTCAAATAAAATGCTTCCTTCCCAGTAACAGAACGCTTCCTCTCCCTTACCCCACCATTTACGCCTTTAGAATCACATTATTTCGAGTTATATATATATATATATATATATATATATATATATATATATATATATATATATATATACAATCATATATAATTACCATCTCC